>NW_006408816.1:2736147-2738154 GCF_000296735.1 Chrysochloris asiatica
TGATACAGACTGTATCCTACGGAAACTCCCCTTACACAGATCAGGGCTGTATTCTGAGTAAGCGTGATGCATCCCATCTTAAATCCATTACAGTTGATTTGCTGACCACATCACATCACATCAGGAGAACGATTACATCATTACACAAGTATCAAACAAAATTGCCTTGCCAAATTGACAATATTTGGGGTGGATACAATTAATGTATCATAATAACCATGATAGTATCTTTCTGTCATCAACAAAATGATTGCAAAATATTTTGATAGCTTTCTGAGAAAGAAGGAGATGGATTTCTTTCATGAACTTTATTAAGTCTCATCATATATATAATATCACATTTGAGAAACACAACATAATGAATAAAATATTACTATTGTACAGACATGATTAAATTTAGATAGACTAATTAATTTCCCTAATTGCATGATGCTTGTGACAGATATGAGACTTGAACCCATGTATTTGCTTCCAAAGACTAGGCTATTAATCATGATGCCACCTTATTACCTAACAACCTGTAATCAAATATTTGCTAAATAACTACTTAGTATGTTTGTGCTTTTATAAACCAAATTCAGCAAACTATAGATTATTATTCAACTTCTTCAACTGTTTTTGTAAATAAAGTTTTATTGAAATAAATCAATATCAACAAATGTACATATTTTTTAGAGCTTCTATCTAGTACAGAAGCAGAGTTGACTAGTTATAAAAGAAACAATAAAGTTCATAAATCATAACATAGTTTCTATCTGTCCCTTTACAGGAAAAAAAAAAAAAAAAAGTTTGCCAACCCCTGTAATAAACCATATAGTATCAGAAACTTAATTTTACAAAAATAGTTTATACTTAAAAGAAGGAGATAACCAACTGGATAGTTTTAGTTCAGTGATTATTAATAACCTATTTGTTTTCCTTCACCATTTGTCATTCAGTTTGTCATACTGTGGTGGCTTGCATGTTGCTAGACGTTAATGATTCTTTCTCCAATCCTGATGCCACATTCTTCTTCATATAATCCAGCTTCTTGTATTATTTGATCAACATACAGATTGAATAAAACTGGTGAAAGAATATCCATGACACACATATTTCCTGATTTTAAATCAATCATTTTTTCTGTTTGAATGACTGGCTCTTGGGCTATGTACAGGCTCATCATTAGCACAATCAGATATTCTTATTCATAGCATGTCATGATCCACATACTTCAAAGCCTCTGTGTAGTTTATAAAACATAGACAAACACCTCTCTGGTATTCTCTGTTTTTAGACAAGATCCACCTGACATAAGCAATGATATCCCACATTCCATATCTTTGTCTGAATACAGCTTAAACCTCTAGCAGTTCCCTGTCAATGTGCTGCTGCAGCCATTTAAAACGTATCCAACATTCTGAATTAAATCGGAAAGCTATAATTTGCATTCCATCAATCCCCAGATTCTTGTCCTTTGTCAATGCCTTCAATGCACCTTAGACTTCTTACTTCAGTACCATTGGCTCTTTGATTATATGATAGCTTTCAAAACGGTTGAACATAGATCATTTCTTTTTGAACAGTGACTCTGTGTATTTCTTTAATCTTCTTTTGATTTTCTTATGTACCATTCATTATTTAGCTGATAGAATCCTGGATTGCAAGACAAGGCTTGATGTTGCCTTCTCTAGCTGTCCTTTGAAATTTTCTGTTCAGTTATTTTACCTCATATTCTCTATTTGCCTTAGCATCACTACACTGAAGCATAAGTTTCAAAGTAATGGTGAAACATTATCCCTGACATGAATAAGCTGATATGGATTGGTAATGGAAATTTTGAATCTGGCAATCATATGGTTTACTATGCCAAGAATGGCAAATTGAAGAGGAATGATGTCACATTCATCATCCAAACAAAGCATTTCAAGATCTATCTTGAATTATAATGCTATGATAGAATAATATCTATATGTCTACAAGGAAGACCAGTTAATGGCACTAACATTAAAAGTTTTGCACCAACCA
>NW_006408816.1:2739074-2744731 GCF_000296735.1 Chrysochloris asiatica
ACTGTCAAACCACTAGGAATGCTGTTCCAGCCAAGTTGACACAAGACTTTAACTATCACATCATCAAAAGAAATGGAAGGAATGCTTAGATCCACTAAACCATAAAGAAAGGGCTGATGCTCTAGCATTTCATATAATTAAGAGCCAGTGGTACTGTCAATCCCTCTTTGCTTTCAAGAAGCAAGGTTGTGTTAACAGCATATCATAGGTTGTTAATGAGCTTCCCTCCAATTCCGATGCCAAATTGTTATTCTTATAGTACAGCTACTTGGATTATTTGTTCACCATATAAGTTGAATAACTATGGCACTACCAAGGAACCTCTGAATATAGACCTTTAGACTATGCTGTTATAAAATTTTGACCTTGGAAGCTTTTGAAATATTAAAATTCTCCATTTCCAAATTATTTGGTTTTCCAGTAAATCACATATCTTCATTTGAAATAGCTTTCCAGGAGTTTATTATTAAATGGAAGATTTAAAAACTAATGTACTCATATTAGTATATCCTCCCCTTCTATCCAAGATCTTTTGCTACTTTTGGTGGTTAAACAACAATCATCATGTGCTTCTATCCCATAGAAAAAATATTTCCCAAATTCACCTGAGCATAACATTTACTTGGGAACTTAGCATTCATTTAGACTAATGGTTCCTTTTGGAGAAATTTCTGTTCAATAGGTCTAGAGTAGAGCCTTGGAGTACTTGTCACAACGAAATCAAAGGAAATCACAAGGATAATAACAGAATATTATGAAGAGTTGTACTCCAACAAATTTGAAAACTTAGAAGAGATGGATACATATTTAGATAAACACGACCTACCTAATCTTACACACAGTGAAGTAGAGAACCTGAACAGACACATAACAAAAGAAGAAATTGATCAGGTCATCAAAAGACTCCCAACCAAAAAAAAATCCAGGTCCAGATGGCTTCACTGGTGAATAGCTGTGACCAATTCTACTCAAATTATTCCAAAAGATAGAGGAGGATTGACAACTTCCTAATACAGTTTATGAAGCAAGCATAACCTTCATACCAAAACCAGGGAAGGATGTCACTGAGAAAGAAAATTATAGACCAATATCCCTTATGAACATAGATGCAAAAATTCTCAACAAAATCCTAGCCAACAGAATCCAGCAACACATCAAAAAGATAATACACCATGATCAAGTGTCTATTTTATAATGGTATGACAGGGAAACCAAGATTCCAAAGACAGCCAACCATCTTAACATTATTTTCTTTCCCCCCCTTTCCCTATTCCAACCATGTCTCAATCCCTGTATCCCAGAGCCCTGTTGTTCAAGGTTGTGCATGCATCATTCTTTACCTCTGTCCTACTTAACCCATGCAAGCCTGCTTGATTGTTCTCCCATCTGATTTTTTCTTCCATTCCCTCCCCCTTCTTATATATTACCCCCCTCCCCAGCTCCCAAGCTATCCTGTGTCTATTCTCTGCCTTGTGCTGCACCTTCCCCTCCCTCCCCTCACCCCAGCACCCACATTCCAGCAACCAGCAAAGAATCCCCCCACCCCCTTTAGTATGGGCTTTTTTTTCTTAGTCTTTTACAGTAGTGGTCTCTATGCAGTATTTCTCCTTTTGTGACTGACTAATTTCATTCAACATAATGTCCTCAAGCTTCATCCATGTTATGTGGTAACTTGCAGCTTCCTTGTTATTCTTCAAGGTAGCATAATATTCCATTGCATGTATGTACCACAGTTTTTTTCATCCATTCTTCAGTTGATGGGCACTAGTCTATAATACTTTTAATATTCTCCTCCAACACCAAAACTCAAATGCATCAATTCTTCTACTATCTTCCTTATCCACTATCCAATATTCACATGTATTTAATGGAATTAATAGAATTATAATTTAATGCCCCATCTTCTCACTACCAAATTCTGTGAAATAAGTATTAATGGCATGTTTTTACAAAAATCATTACCTGGTATTGTTAACTGTTTCTCACCCTCTTTTCCTTTCATTTAAATATATGCCATTCCTTTCAGCATATTTGGGAATGGCATATATATGTATATATAATACATATCCTCTCATATAATATTATATCATATATACAATGCACACATAGTGAAGTAACTAGAATACTGTGAAGAATTTTCCAGTAGGCATTTCATCTACAAAAAATTGATCCTTTTTTGGTAACTTCAGACAGTGTAGGAGTTCTCTTTAGATACAATAAGAGAACAATAGCATGAATGACCAGCCAGGAAAGTAAAGATTCTTCTGCTTGGAACAGTAGTGCAAGTCACATTCCTGCAGCTCCAATGCCCAAATCCAATAAGAGATTATCCTCAGCAATGAGGAATTCCTTTTAATATAGTTCTCTGTTATGTGGTATTTCAATTACACTTTGCCTTTGCTTTACTCCTCAGCCTCACATTGTCATCTCCAGTTTCTGTTTCCTACTTCTTTGCTTTCCTCTCACAGCTATCAAAGAATAAAAAGCCCTGAACTAGTCAGTAACTGGAAGCTTCTAAATCATGTGCCCAGCCCTACAATAAAAAGAGCATGGTCAGGACAGTGGGATATTAATGTTGACACATTAAGGTTCTGCATAAGTAATCTCTCAAAATTATTCCTTAAGCATGACATGCTATTACTATGTTTTCTAAAAAAACATGAAAACATCTAGTAAACATACTGCATACATCTCCAGAGTTTTCCATATATGTGTTGTTGTGGCTGTGTGTTGTGGAGTTGGTTCCCACTCATAGTGATCCAATATACTGTTTCCAAGGATCAGCTGGTGGGTTTGAACCACCAAACATTTTTTTTCCCCCTTGTCTCTTTCTCTCTCTTTTTTTTCTTTAAGCTTTTATTGTGGTTTGAGTGAAAGTTTACAGGGCAGAACATCAGTTTTACATTCAACAAATCATACAACTGGTTTCATCACAATGGTTACAATCCCCTCCTTGTACCATCAGTTAACAGTATTTCTCTCTATTCACTTTAGCTCTCTCTCTCTCTCTCTCTCTCTCTTTTTTTTTTAATACTCAGGCATATATAGTAATTTACACCACCAAAGGGCACATTCTGCAAGTCTGCCTCATGGCCACTATATCTTAGTCTCTCTTTTCCCATGAATCCAGAGTCCTCATCTGCTTCCCCTCTCCATGCCACCATCTCTGCCTACATCTCTGGTGTCACTGCTTCTCTGGGTAAGGTCCTGCATTCCGCTTGTGCTCTTTTCCCTTGAGGATCCTTTGTTTCTGGACTGTAATATTAACTGCTTCCCCATTTTTGTTACAAAACTTCTACCTTTACAATTGTGACAGTCACAATTATTCATGATAACAATTATTCACTATTGAATCATAAGAATCTTATCCCCATCCCTTTTTACCAGACCCATCTAGACAAGATGAAAACTATTCAGCGGGGACCCATTCTTCCCCTGCATACTCAAACTAAACTCTCTCTTGAAACCTTGTAAGCCAGTCACTTCGTGCTTTTATTGCCCCCTCATTTTAGGTAGCCAATGTCTTAGTTTCCCGTCCCTATCTACCCTGTATACAGAGGGGATAGCATTGATACTTGATGTGAGGACTCCTTCCCTCTCTTTTGGTATTTAGAGTTACTACCACCTTGATTATAGGTCAGGTCATCAAATTGTTTTCCTCTAGTCGAGTTCTGATTATTAAGCCATCAAGGTAAGGTCAAATGGATGCTATCTACAATTTGGGGTGTTCTTGTGCATCTCCCCTCACTTCGTATCAGTTGGATGCTTCACTCTCAGTTCTAGCTCTCTGTGGCTATATCCTTGTCCATGGCCTCAGGTCTCACCACACTTTGGACCAACAAGCCCTTCCTCTTCCCTCTCTCATCTCTAGGTCAACGGGAGAAATGGTCCGTAGTTAAACTCAGCCCACTTCTTCATTGCTGCCTTTCCCCCTCTTCCACTCACCAGTAGACCAATGTGGTCGCCAGCAAGCTTACACGCCTGCTCATGTGTTCCTTTTGAGTTTCAATCTTAGAGGGGGGCTTGTCCTGAAGGAGCTTGATTGTTAGCCTTGGTGGCTTCCTGGTGAACAGCTTGCTTATTCTTGTAGTAGCCAGTCATACTGACATTTTTGTTTTGGGTTTTTCCTGCTGATCTTTCTTTGAAGATGCATCTTATGTCACTCTAGCTGTTTCAGGCTGGTCTGCTTGTCCTTCTTAGCGGGGATATCCCACCTCAGAAGTTGTGGACGGGGCTCAGGATGCCACCTAAGATCTGATACTCTGCAAAGGCTCTGCAAGAGGTCTATTATACTGAGAAAGTTCTAGAAGCCCTTTTAGGTATTCCAATGAGTTATAGGCTGAAGACGGGCTTACAAGTGTTCTGTAATCATGTTTCCAGACATTCCTTTGTATTCCACTCAAGTGTCTATTTTACAATAGTAGATAAGGGAAAACAATATTCATAAGACAGTCAAGCATCTTAGCATTATTTCTCCTTTTCAAACTATGCCTAGATTCCTGTATCACAGAACCCTGTTGTTTCAAGGTTGAATATGCATCATTATTTACCTCTGTCCCACTTAGTCTATGTAAACCTGTCTCAGTGTTCCCCTAACTACCTTGTTCTTCCACTTCCTCCCCTTCTTGTATTGCCCTGCCCAACACCTGAACTATGTGTTTGCCCTTACCCTGTGCTCTACCGTCGTCTCCCTCCACTTCCCCCTAAACCCCTCACCCCAAGTCCACTGTTGTGTGAACCACCGAACTTTTGACTAGCAGTCCAGTGCTTATCCTATAGAAAAATGACATCCACACTCTTTCCATATATATTTTTCTACATTTTTCCTGCTTCAATATGTCGCTGTTGTTGTTAAGTGTCATCAAGTGTGTTCCAACTCATAGTGACTCTGTATAGGTTTTCTGAATAGTGGCTGGTAGGTCTGTACACTAACTTTGTGGCAACCAATCCAGTGCTTACCATATGGTACCACATCAAGACTACAAAGATGTCATTGTTGTTGCTGTTAAGTGTCGCTGAGTCGGTTCTGATTCATAGGGACCCTATATAGAGTTTACAGGGACCCTCTTTTAAGTATTAATCACCAGCCTTGTTCAAAACAACTTTGTGATCAAGTGCTTATCCTATAGCACCACACCAGGAATCCAAATGTCATTAAATTAATGAAAACACATTTTCAAAGCAGTAGTATATAAGTCACATCTACACATAAACTTATATAAAGTGATATTTTGATGAAGTGGAAAGATCACATCTTATTAGTGATGAAATGTAATAATGTGAAATGGGAATGTAAGTATCTCCTTTTATAACTTAAAAAAAAAAAAAACACCACAGAAAATCATTCTAAGCATCTTTGGAAAAAAAAATTTAACACAATTATTTACAATTATTTGGAAGGAAATCCCTATAAAAATGAGGAGGAGTTTAAAACAACTTCCCTATGTCTAATATATATATATATATATATAATTGTTGTTGTTGTTAAGTGCAAGGAGCCACTGGTGAGCTTGAACCACCAACCTTGCAGTTCAAATGACTTTGCAGTCTGATGCATTAGCCCACAGCGCCACACCAGGACACACTCTCTCTCTGTTTCTCTCTCTCTCTCTTTCTCTCTCCACGGCACATAACAATATATATATATTCTCTATATA
>NW_006408816.1:2744906-2749094 GCF_000296735.1 Chrysochloris asiatica
TATATATATGTTATCATCCCAGATTTTACTTGCCAGGGACAGGCTTACATGTTGGTGATTTAATTGCTCCCGGGATTGCAAAGGTGATCTTGTATTTTGCCTCCAGTGACAGGTGCTATCCCTTTATTATAATTTGAACCCCTGGGTGTTAAAACATTCATGGATTTTCTATTAGGAAATCTGCATACTCCTAAATCCATGTTTATTCATAATCCTCTGATGAGTTGCAGACAAGCTCACTGAAAACTTAAAGCTTTGGCATTTCGGTCAGAAATTACTACCCTCACAACGAAAAAAAGAGTAGACTCATTTGCATTTTTATTTTTAAATTCATTAGTTTATGTTAGTATTTTGTGCTGTTTGATATTAAATATATTGTGAATTGCTGCACTTTCTAGTATAACCTATTAAGCACTTAGGATTTACAAGTATATTATTTATAAACAGATATATATACACGTATATGTAAAGTGTGTATTAAGCTGGTTTTTAAATGTATGCACACAAGAGGGCATCATAGCATTTATTCAAAGCTTCCATTGAAAGAAATATGCGTTTAGAAATGAGTGCTCTTAAAAAAAAAATCTTTTCATAATCATTGCTCATGTTTTGCTTTAATATTTATAAAACATGTTTAAACACTATTATTCATCCATGTTCACTGAACAAACATGAATATTATAACTAAATAATAAAAGTATGCAATACATTTAAATAAGTTTGTTACTTGTAGTTTCATATTTTTTCCTTCATTTCTCCTATTTCAGAGCAACCTCGTCTAGAAGTACTTTTCTATGGCCTTTTTCAGAATACTGTGCTGGGTATTTATTAATCCTGTCATTGAATTTTTGTTTTTTACTCTTTATAAATCTTCTTTATGCTCCAGTCATATAGGTTAACTTATCCTTCTTGAAAAAGTGTTCCATTTGCTTGATCCATTAATAAAGCCTTTTCGAAAATTAGAGGTACAGGACTCAAGTTCAGCCTTTGATTATCTCTCGCTCTAGTATAGAAAAAAATACAAATACATATGACATACCACATCTAGTGTGATGAGTAAAGGCACCCAAAGTGCTGAGAGAGCTCAGTATCCCCAAGTGAGGCTACCAGCTGTGAAGGTGATTAGGAAAGATGGCTGAGGTTGAACCAAGATTGGAAAAATAATTTAAAAAGCGAAACAGGCACTTGGAAAAGCCTTCTTTTTCTTCTTCTTCTTCTTCAATAATTTAAAATAAAATATGGAGGTATTCGCATAGAAAGGCAGACTATAAAAAACTTCCGAAACCAACAACTCTAGCACCAGTTTCTTTGATTTTTTGCTTTATTTTGCTTACATTGTTTTACAAGATGATGCGATTGTGCCTTTTAAACAATGAAATTGGAGTGATTATACCTTCAGGATATACCATAATATGTACAGCAACAGAAGCTGCAACATTGGCATAAAAGAAAGGTTGAGTGAAACAAAAACACAGGGGTAATAATTCATTCTAGGAAGTTCAAGTTGCCTAATTCAAGTAAGGTGTCAGAGAGGAAAAAACACATCCATTTAAAATGTACATCTACTCTTTCCCTGTTGCTGCTGAGTTGTGCAAAGGCGGAAGGCCAGAGCATGCAACATCTTGTTCCACCAGTAACCTATCTCTTGCATCACTGCTTCTCTGGGTAGGGTAACGAGTTCCAGGGAACTCGGCTCCTGGACTGCAGTCAATCACTCCCCTCTTTTGCTACAAAACATCCACCTTTTACATTTTCAACCCTCACAGTCAATCCTGAAAACAATTATTCACCATTGTACCATGAGGAACCTATCCCCATCTCCTTTCATTAGCCCTGCCCAGACAGATTGGATACTACTCAGTGGAGATTCTATCTTCCTCCAAGCCCTTTGGATCTAGGCTCCCTCTTGAAAGTTTGTAAGCCAATCAGTTCTTGCCTTCTTGCCATTTTGGGAAGCCAATGTCCACATTACCCATCCTGTCTACTCTGTGTATGGAGGGGGAGTGGATGATCCTCGCTTTAAAGATTTGTTCTCTCTTTTGAGCTACTGCATCCATTGGTGTAGGTCAAGTTCATCAAATTGTATCAGATTACTCTTTTTTCTTTTTTTTTTCCTCTTCTGTCTTCTTCTAGTTGAGCTCTGATCATCCAGTCATTGAAGCAAGGTTAAGTGGGTATTATCTGCAAGTGTGTGTGTTCTCATGCATATGCCCTCTCTTCTTATTAGCTAGACACTTCACTCTCCACTAGTCCTCTGTGGCTATGTCATTCACTCTGGGCCCAAGAGTCCCCAGGTCTTGCCACACTGCTGGCCAACCAGGTCTCCACCCGGGTTCATAGGAGTCTATTGAACATTGTAGGGCTTAGCTGCCAGCTTCACTGCTGTTTTACCCTCACTTCCCCTTATTGGTGATGAATGTGGTCACCAATCAGAGCGCATGTCTGCTCATGTATTCCCATTGAGTCTTAGTCTTGGAAGGAGGTTTGCCCTGAGGGGACCCAACCACTTGTCTTGATGTCCCCTGGGTGAGCAACTTGCTTGTTCTTGTAGTAATCAGTTGGACTGTCATTACTGTTTTGTATTTTTCCTGTCAGTCTTTCTTTCAAGAAGTAGCTTCTGTTCTAGCCACTCCAGGATGGTCTGCTTGGCCTTTCAAATAGAAATTTTCTACCTCAGAAGGTTCTGGGAGAGGTTCAGGATTCCACCTATGGTCTTATGTAATGCAGAGGTTCCACAGGAAGCCTCCTTCACTGGGCACATTGTAGCTCCATTTTAGATATTCCAATCAGTTATAGGCAAAAGTCGGACTTATAAGCTTTCTATGGTGATATTTCTTTCTCTTCCCCTTAAGTGTCTATTTTATAATGGTATGCCAGGGAAACTAAGATTTAAAAGACAGTCAAGCATCTTAACATTATTTCCCCCTTTTGCACACTCCAGCCTTGTCTCAATCACTGTATGCTGGAGCCCTGTTGTTCCAAGGTTGTGCATACATCATTATTGACCTCTGTTTGCCTTAGCCCATGCAAACCTGCCTACATGTTTTCCTATCCTACTTGTTCTTCCATCCCCCAACCCCATCTTGTGTATTGCCCCCTTCCCTAGCACCCAAACTATCCTGTGCCTATTTCCTACCCTGTGCTCCACCTTCCCCTCCCTCTCCTCACCCCACCCCCCAAATCCCAGTCAATTGCTTCTTAAACCTTAACTGTATCAGTTTTAGCATGTAACTAGCCTAGCTTTAAAAAGGAAACTCCTTAAACATTTGTACTGCGAAAGTTGAATTGAATAGATATTCTTAAATAATAAGCAAATGCCTTTTACTAAGATTTGCTTTCTATTTCCTTCAACTAGAGAATAAAGAGTATCTCCTTACTAATTCATTTTATAAAGTGTAAGCCACTGCCCTTCACAAAGGGGGAAAAGGATATATATATAAAGGCCATGAGCACTATTCAAATTCATTGCCTCTTCCAGGTGTGGGTAATTGAGTAGCATCAAGATCAATATGAAACTGCCTATGATACAGAAAGTCAATAGCTACTTCCAAAGTCAGGCTGTCTAGTTTGGGCACCTATAAAAGCAACATCTCCAGCTGCTACTACAGAGCAAATCTGAATTTGCATAACAAAACTGAAAGTGAATTATATATAAAGCAGGCACTCTTTCAGAATGTGGCTTTGATATACAGAAGTTTAGAGACTGCTATTGCACAAGCTGGAGTCTTGGAGTGCTGCTGTGGTTTATTGCGCAGGACTGCAAAGTTGATTTGACAGTTAAAGCTCACCAGTTGCTCCTCGGAAACCCTATTCAGAGTCACTATGGGTCAGTACTGACTCTAAAACACTGAACAACAACAGCAACAATGAGCAAGTGAATGCGCTACACTGCAAGGTCATTTAAAACTGCAAGCTCGCCAACTGCTGCTCAAAAACTTTTATAAAGGATAGCACTAAATGGACAACATAGGGGAACTAACTTTCCTTTGATATTTATTAGATGCTGGCGTGAAATTTAATGAATCACTCATGGAGTCCTGGTGTGGCACTGTGGATTAATGCACCAGACTGTAAAGACTCTTGAACTGCAAGGTTGGTGGTTCAAACTCACCAGCTGCTCCTTGTTGTTGTTAGGTGGCATAAAGTCAGTACTGACTCATAGCGACCTTATGCACAGCAGAATGAAAC
>NW_006408816.1:2749564-2750924 GCF_000296735.1 Chrysochloris asiatica
GACAACTTCAATCTTTTCTCCGTTGATAAGAATGTTGTTTATTGGTCCAGTGGTGAGGATTTTTGTTTTCTTTACATTGAGATGTAATCCATACAGAAGGCCAGGCTCTTTGATCTTCATCAGTAAATGTTTTAATTACTTTTCACTTTCAGCAAACAAGGTTGTATCATTTGCATATAAAAGGTTGTTAATGATTCTTCCTCCAATCCTGATGCCATGTTTTTCTTCCTATAATCCAGTTTCTAGTATTATTTGTTCAGTATACAGGTTGAATAACTATGGTGAAAGAATACAACCTTGTCGCACAACTTTCTTAATTTTAAAACATTCAGTGTTCCCATGTTCTGTTCCAACAACTGCTTCTTGGTCCAGGTGCAGATTCCTCATGAGTAAAATTAAATATTCCAGAATACTCATACTTCACAATGTTGTCCATAGCTTTTCATGATCCACACAATTGAAAGCCTTTGTGTGGTCAATAACACACAGGTAAACCTCATTCTGGCTATTCTCAGTCAAGATCCATCGGACATCAGCAATATAGATATCCCTCATTTCATGGCCTCTTCTGAATCCGGCTTGAACCTCTGGAACTTCTCTGTCAATGTATGATTGTAGCCATTTCTGTACTATCTTTACCTAAACTTTATTCGCATGGGATATCAAAGAGATTGTCCAATGATTTCCTCATTCCATTGGGTCACCTCTCTTTGGAATGGACACAAATATGGATCCTTTCCAATCAGTCAGCCAGATAGTTGTCTTCCAAATTTCTTGACATAGATTATTGAGTGCCTCCTGTGCCACCTCACTTTTTTGAAAGATTTCAATTATTATTCCATCAACACCTGGTGCCTTGTTCTTTGCCAATTCCTTCATTGCACCTTCGACTTCCCCCTTCAGTATCCATGGCTCTTGTTCTTGTTTATCTCTTCAAATGGTTGAACATTAACCATTTCCTTTTGGTACAGTGACTCTGTGTATTCCTTCCATCTTCTCTTGATGCTTATGCATCATTCAATAATTTGTCCAGAGAATCTTTCAATAACAAAAGTCGAGGCTTGAATTTTTTCTTCAGTTCCCCCAGCTTGAGAAATGCTAAGCATGTTCTTCCTTTTTTGTTTTCTATTTCCAGATCTTTGCACATTTTGTTCTAATATTTGGCTTTATCTTCTGGAGCTGATCTTTGAAATTTTCTGTTCAGCTCTTGGACCTCCTAATTTCTTCCATTTGCTGTAGCACCTCTATGCTGGAGAGCAAGTTTCAGTGTCTATTTTGACATTCATTTTGATCTTTTCCTTCTTTCTTGTGTTCTCAATGACTTTTTGCTTTCCTCTTGTATAATGTTCTTGATGTCATC
>NW_006408816.1:2751958-2763588 GCF_000296735.1 Chrysochloris asiatica
CAACCTGAGTAACTTATTTTCCAGCACTATATCTGACAGTGTTTCTCTGCTATTCATAAGCTCCTCCTTGGAGGCCCAATATAGGATTGCTATGAGTAGGAATAGACTCGACAGCACTTAACAACAACAGTGTGACTATATCTGAAATCTGACTTTTATAAACAAGGTCTTTCCAAGATTATATTCCTTGATGGCAGTTTCCTCACTGGTGATATATTACTTTATTATTTTTAGAATCCTTTCCTACTTATTTAAAGGAGCCCCAGTGCATTCTGGGTTAAACATTCAGCTACTAACTGAAAGGTTGTCAGTTCGAATCCAGCAGCTGCTCTTAAGGGGAAAGCTATGGTTGTCTGTTATTATAAAGATTTATAGCTTCAGAAGCCCTGTCCTACAAGGTCCCTATGAATCAGTATCAACTTGATCACAGGGGTTATTTATTTATTCATTTTATTTTTGCTTTCTGACTTATTTAAGGAGCTTTGGTGGCACTGTATAATAAACACTGGACTGCTAGGCACAAGGCAATTCAATGTCACCTGCCCTTTGTGAGAGAAAGATGAGGCTTTCTGTTTCCATATAGATATACAACCTTGGCAACATTATACACTATGAATCTGAACAAACTTGATAGCAATGAGTTTATTTAGTCTGATTTGTTATGTATTTAAAAGGAGTTTTGGTGGTACAGCTGCCAACTCAAAGTATGGTGATTCAAACCCAACATCCACTCTGCAGAAGAATGAAGTGACAACCTTATGTGGTAAGGATTGATGTTGTTAAGTGTCATTGAGTTGGTTCCCAAAAGGAGTGGCTGGTGGGTTGGAGATTTGCTAAGCTTGCAGCTAGCAGTCCAGTGCTTATCCTACAGTTCCACACTAGGATTCCAGGGAAAATATCCCATCCTTCAACAACATATAGGGTACCTCTACTGTTTTCTACAGGGTCTCTGTACATTGGAATCGACTTGGTGGCAAAGAATTTTTGTTTTTATTTGTTACTAGTATGTAACTAGTATGTAATTTTCGTTTTTATTTGTTACTAGTATGTAAAGAGCTCTGGTAGCATAGTAGTTACGAATCGGGCTGCAAACCTTAAGGTCAGTGGTTTGAAACTACCAGCCGCTCCACGGGAGAAAGATGAGGCTTATTACTCCCGTAAAGATTTACACCCTCGGAAACCCTGTACAGGGTCGCTATGGGTCGGAACCGACTCGATGGCACTTAACAACAACAACAATAAGTATGTACCAATAAGACAAGAAATTCTTATAACTATGAACTTTTCACTGTTTCTACCAGTGCTTCCTTGGATTAGGATGTTAGAATGAAAAATAACAAGTTTTGGTAAAATATTTCACATTGAATCTTGACTCCATCACAGACCAATTTTTAATATTACAATTTAGTTTTATCAGGGTTTTAGTTTTCTCATGTATGAAATTAGAAAAATAAGAGCACCCACAGAGTAGTTCTGAGGCTTGAGAATAATAACATGTACCAAGCATTTGGCTCAGTGTCTGGAACTAATTAGGTGATGAATAACCATTTTTTAATTAATATGATTAAAATACAATATAATACTTTATCAAAATATATCATATTGCACATAATTTCTATTATTTTGTTGACAGTTTTAGTGATTGTATTGGGTCTGTGTGTATGTGTGTGTGTGAATTTAATAGGCCAGAAACATAGGAGATAATTATTTTAGAACTTTTTATATAATCAGATTTTTTGAAACTGTTTGGAATCTGTTATTTGACTTCCTTATGCCTGGAGAAAAAAAGATATCAGATGTCATCAGATATTCTGAGAGATCTTCCTGTTTGTATTGTTAAAAATCAACTGGACTCTATTCTCTTTTTCTTTATCTTTAGAAGGAATGAAGTCAAATGTGCATGAGGATGCATTACCTCTCTCCCTAAATTTTGTTATATATGTTTTGTTTGTTAGTATCCATGTATCTACTACAAGAATTAAAACTACACGTCTGTAATATACTTCATTTCATCAGCTAGATTAAATTTCTTAGTTAAATAATTTGTTTCTTTTGAATCCCTGATTGTAAAACAAGGAATATTTTTAAAACATATGATGTTAGATTTTAGTAACTACATTTCTAAAGGGAATAATGAAGACCTTCTAATGAAGAATTAAAAATGGGTATTTTGCAAGTCTAACAAAGATCAAATTTATTACCTTGTTAAAACCATGTATATGGTATGTCAGCTGTGTAATATGCCATAATCACAGCCTTATTTAATTGCTCTGCTCACACACACAAAATAAATAAATAAGACAGTTGCTTATCACAACTAGTGGTGATACCAGATGTTTCAGAGTGGACTTTCTCTTTATGTAATTTTCAATGACGATGGAGTATTGGTAAGAATAACACTGAACTGGTAACCTAAGGGTTAGCAATTCAAACCCACCAGCCATTCCTTGAAAACCCTATATAGGGTCACTATGAGTTAAAAACAACTTGACAGCACTTCCAATAGTAGGACATTAATATTGTGGTGCTATAGGGCCAGTACAGGACTACAAACCACAAGATCAGCAGTTCAAACCTACCATCTGCTCCTTGGACACACTATACTGGGTCGCTATGAGTTGGAAATGACTTGACAGCACTTAAAAACAGTAACAACTAATACAACAGAATATATATATACTTGGGAATTTCATGTGCATAATTTTATAGAGTCCTGATGTGACACTGTAGAATAAACACTAGACTAATAACCACAAGGCCAGCAGTTCAAACTCATCAGCTGCTCCTTAGAAACTCTATAATGGTTGCTATGAGTCAGAACAAACTCTAGAGCATTTAACAACAACAAACAATTATATGGAAATGGCCCATGTGAAAAATACACACACCAGAAATCATTATTGAATACTGCCATGAATGGCAAAGTGACATTCAAGGATGAGTCTCTAGCTTTGCCTTGGATTTTAGGAACAACTTCCGTATCTATAAGATACTACTAGAATTTCTTGTGCTTTGAGGTCAAATAGTTTTTATTGGATTTCTGAACTTGCATTATCTCTTCTAACTCAAGGTAGCCTTGAAAATGTTTGACTTGCACATCCAAGGAAAGCTCCATATTTGGCTTTAGTAAGAATCATTATCAGTAAATATTATAATACAAGTATATATAATCTTAAGGAGCTCTGGTAGCAGAGTGGTTATGAATTGGGCTGCTAACCTCAAGGTCGGCAGTTCAAAAACAACAACTGTTCCGTGGTAGAAAGATGAGGATTTCTGCACCAGTAAAGACTTACAGCCTCTGAAACCCTGTGCAGGGTCTCTATGAGTCGGAACCTACTCCACGGTACTTTACAACAACAATATATATAATTTTAAATGTTGTTAAATAAAGTTGAATACATCTAATAATATATGGTAAGAGTGTATACTTATTTTTTTAAATTATTTACAACAAAATCAAACCATTTTCAAACATTTCCTGATTTAAATTACATCATGTGACTTAATTTTAAAATTAAAATATCTATTTTTAATGATTAATAACAAATGCTTGCAGATAAAAAGAGACCTATCTTTGTCTAATATTATCCTTTATTTTTTTCCTATTTTCAATAACACAGTATACCCTGGAGTTTAAATTATCTTAATTAGATAAAGTGGATTGCTTTCTCTGTTAATTAACAAACCTGGGATTTTGCATACTGGAAATACACTGTTGTCTTTTCTCAGAGAAGTTGTTATATTTTTTATATTATTCATCTAAACCCATTTACTACAAATTATCTTGAAATTGAACCTATTATATAACTACAATCCATATATTACCAAAAATGGATAGAATCATAGATGTTTCTTCATCCTCAGATGAAAATTGGCATGGCATTAAATTGTCTGCTTTAGAAGTGTGGTTTGAGAAATGATCAACTCCAAGTATGATGTACACTCTGCTTTTCAAACATTGTTTGAATATAGATGATTTATCCTAATGACTTGGATTGCAATTACAGATCAGTTAACGATCAGGAACACTTATCATATATTTTATTATTTTGGGCGGGGGGAGTAACTTTAACACACCTTCCTTCATATTTTGATTCAAGACAAAGTTTATGTCACTGACTTAACATAGCCCCCACAGGACCATTGAGTAACAGCTACAGCAGGTCTGCAGCAGTGGTGATGAATAGTTTTAGCACTGTGTTCATAAGTAAGGATTCTGTTAAGACATAACTTCCTCTTCTATCTACCCATTTGTGCTTCTTACAGAACGTTCCTAGATTTGATTTACTGTACTTATGTATGCTGAAACGAGTTGATAATTTTTGAAGCATATGATAACATCTTCACCTTGAAGTAATTTATTGACTTTTTAGTGAAATAGTGCGTTCATGCATAGCCCTTTGGGAATAGTATTATCTTTTCACTGAGCTTTTGCCACCACTCTCTCCTTGCCTGAATCGTCTGTAGATTCTTTCCACAAAATTTATCTTCTTAAATACACCTTTCCTTCTGTCATTCCTCTCTTTAAAACTCTTCAGTCACTCTTCAGTGCCTAGAGCAGTTATTCCCAAGAGTGTTGCAAGGGATTGTAAATCCATACAGATACTGAGTTTTCTAGTAGAGTAAATAAGTATCTTACTCAAATAGGAATGTTGTTGTAGTTGTTGTGAAGTGCCATCGAGTCGGTTCCGGCCCATAGTAACAGTTGGTGAGCTTAAACCGCTGACCTTGCAGTTCAACGGCTTTGCAGTCTGGCACATTAATCCACAGCGCCACACCAGGACTCCCAAATAGGAATAGGTACTACTATTTTCCAAATGTGTTTGATGTCATTAATTTAAAAATAAACATTTTAAGTGTTACTTAAAATTATTTTGGGAAATTATATGTATTTCTCAATTAACCACACTAATATTTGTGACATTTATTTTGTGCCGGTAAGCTGGCAGGATACTGTGCTGTATTGCAAAGTCAGTTTGAACTGCAAGGTTGGTGGTTTAAACCCACCAGCTACTCCCCAGAAAATCAGTACAGGATCGCTATTGGTCAGAACTGACTTGATGGCACTTAACAATTATAACAGTCAGCTTTACATAGGTTAGTCTCTATATTCCATACAAGAGACCCTGTGTGTAAGTATGCATGTGAACACATGCAAACACACACACAAAATAAGCAACATACTTTTGCTATTTTCAATTTGCAGGTGAGGTAGTATAGCAAAACAATTTGTATGGTGTCACACATTTTAAAAATAGTAAATTGGGACTTGGACATAGAAATTTGATTAAATTAAGAATACTTTTAATGACACATCAACTACTACTACATTTGGGGGATCATGTGACATTTAATTAAAATGTAATAATCAACCTGGAAAGATTTGGAAGCTAATACTACTGAACTCAATTGACAAAGAATCATGCATTACCTTATAACATTCATATTCTTGTTTTACCATACAAATAATAGTGATAGGACCCCAGAACAACTATATTTGTCTGTATATTTTGTATGACTTAAATTTTAGACTTGCTTTTTTTCACATAGTAGCAACCCAAATATTCACTGATGTTATTGGATAAGATGACCAAATATTCTTTTGTTAGATAATATAAAATGTGTGTGCTTAGACAGAATAAAGACTTTTTAATAAAACATCTGTGTCTTTAGGAGTGTGACAGCATCAATCAGTTTATGCTGGGGTCATGTGGCAACAAACAATTCCAAGCCTCAGAAGTTTACAACATAAAATGTTTGTGTCTATCCTGGGTAAACAGTGGCTTTGTTACATTTAATCACCACTTGGAGAACAAGGTTAAAGGAGTACCCCACTCTCTGGGGTAATGCATGTCTTATGGCAGAGGGAAAAGGGAACTTATTAGAACAAAGCAGTGACTTGGAAACATTTTGTTCAGAAATGGTATATAACTTCAGACCATTTTATGTGAGCAAGATAATTTTAATTGGGTGGTGAATATAATTATTTCAAAAGAAAGGGCAGGGAATATTTGAAAATACTATAGCCTACCACAGTACACTAATTCCAGAACCTAAATTATTTCTTTTAGTATTAGTTTATATTGTTATAAAAAATGAGTGACAATATTTGATACAGAATAATTTGTGCATATGAAAGCATGATAGACTTAAATCTTCAATGATATATAACTCAAAACAGGAAAATTTAATCTGCATGGAGGAATCTACTAGAGGTATTTGTGAAGGATAATAATATTTTGTCTAAAAATTTTCTTCCACAGTTGGCTGGTAATTGAACAATAATCCAATATTTGGCTGTGTGTCTAGTACTGGGATAAGTTGGGTGTGGTGGAATTTAAAATATCAATGTATGCTATACATTTTGATTGGTAAGGAATTCGTTCTGAAGAAAATGTAAAACTGTTTTTGCCAAAATGTGTGTACACAAAAACACAGTGTGCATACACAGATACACAAATATTCAAAATTTATTGTATTCTTCTTGTTTTTGTTGTTATGTGCCATGGAGTCGGTTTCAACTCATAGCTACCCTGTACAGGGTTTCTGAGACTGCAAATCTTTACGGGAGCAGAAAGCTTCATCTTTCTCCCGCAGAACAGCTGGTAGTTTCGAACTGCTGACCTTGCTGTTCACAACCCTATTCGTAACCACTACGCTACCATAAAATTGTGTATTTGTGCTACCTCTCAGTGACTGCTTAAGGAAAAAAATAATTTAAAAGCAATAAATTGTTGTTGTTGTTAAGTGCCATCTAGTTGGTTCCAACTCATAGCGACCTTGTATAGGGTTTCCAAAGAGTGGCTGGTGAGCTTGGACCATCAACATTGTGATTCAAACTGGCCTTGCAGTCTAGTTCATTAACCCACAGCACCACATCAGGACTCCATTTGATGTTGTTGTTAAGTACCATGGAGTCGGTTCTGACTCATAGGGACCCTTCACAGGGTCTATGAGGCTGTGAATCTCTATGGGAACAGAATGCCTCATCTTTCTTCATTGGAACAGCTGGTACTTTCGAACTGCTGACCTTGAGGTTAGCAGCCCGATTTGTAACCACTAAACTACCAAAGCACAGGACTCCATAGATGCACCAAAATTAGGACAGTACAAGGTAGTGAGCAGGGCTTATTTAAATAGGCATGCACTCTAGTATCCAAAGGAAAGCTAGAAACAGAAATATGGAAGTTACAGAGGTCAGTGATTGATGTATAGACTTACTAGGAGTTTGTTAATCCAAGACCAATTTTAAAAATTGTTAAAATGAGATGGGAGAACTGAATTATAAAAAGTCAATGTTCGCATTTTCTATGTATTAAGAAAAGTGCAATTACATATCCTCATTTATTCCCAGTATTACTCTTTGCTAACATTTCTGGGCATTCACTATGAACTTTCTAAATTACAAAAACAAAAACTATATAGATGATTTGAAAAATTAAAAATAGTAATTATTTAGCAGTATAATTTTGATTTGATTATATATTAATATACCCCCATCATTATATCTATAAAATTAATACAACCATCAATTTTGAAGTATTATTAAGATTAATTATTATAAGTTAATACTTAGTACAAGACAAAGGTATTCCTAGTAGTATTCATATTATTTTGATTTCATATTTGTGCTCAAGTAATTTTTTAAATATTAAGTTTAAAACCTCTTTATAGTACATACATAAAATAACAGTTTATATATTACTTTAAAGCAATAGTATTTTGCAGTCATTCATTAGAAAACATAATACTTCTAAAATTAATTGTAAACTATTTTATAGAATTTGCACATTTACATTTTCTAAATTTTTTTTAAGAATAACATTAAACAGTTAAAATTAGACATCAAAATACATGATTATAATACTGAAATAAAATTACTAATATTGTGATTAAACAATTTATTTTATAAGGAATATGTTGTTAAGTACCGTCAATTCTGACCCATAGTGACCCTGTTTAAGGTTTCCAATAAGTAGCTGATGAGCTTGAACTGCTGAACTTGCAGTTCAAACAGCTTTGCAGTTCAGCACATTAACCTTCAGTGCCACCACCAGGATCTTGGCTGAAAGCAGAGAATACCAGAAAGATGTTTACCTGTGCTTTATTGACTACACAAAGGTTTTCAATTGTGTTGATCATGACAAGCTATGAACAACATCGTGAAGTACGAGTATTCCAGAACTCTTAATTGTGCTCATGAGGATTCTGTACATGGACCAAGAGGCAGTTGTTGGAACAGAACATGGGAACACTGAATGGCTTAAAATTAAGTAAGGTGTGTGATAAGGTTGTATTCTTTCACCATATGTATTTGACTTGTATGCTGAGTAAATATAAGAAGCTGGGTTATATGATGAAAAATGTGGCATCAGGATTAGAGGAAGACTCATTAACAACCTGTGTTATGCAGATGATACAATCTTGCTTACTGAAAGTGAAGAAGACTTAAATATTTACTGATGAAGATCAAAGAGTGCAGTCTTCGGTATGGTTTGCATTTCAATGTAAAGAAAACAAAAATCCTCACCACTGGAACAATAAACAACATTCTTATCAATGGAGAAAAGATTGTCCAAAAAGTTGTCAAGGACTTCATTCTTCTTGGATCAACCATCAACACTCATGAAAGCAGCAGTCAAGAAATCAAACGGTGGTATTGAATTAGGCAAATCTGCTGCACAAGACCTTTTTAAAGTATTGAAAAGCAAAGATGTCAGCTTGAAGATTAAGGTGCACCTGACCCAAGCCATGGTATTTTCAATAAGCTCATATGCACAGACAGTGAATAAGAAAGACCATAGAAGAATTGATGTTTTTGAGTTATGGTGTTGGAGGAGAATATTGAAAGTGCTATGGGCTGCCAAAAGAACCAATAGATCCGTTTTGGAAGAAGTTCAGCTAGAGTGCTCCTTGGAGGCCAAGATGGCCAAACTTTGTCTCTTTTACTTAAAACATATTGTCAGAAAGGACCAGTCGCTGAAAAAGGATATCATGTTTGGTAAGGTGGAGGGTCAGAGTAAAAGAGGAAGACCCCCAGCGAGATGGATTTGAAAAGTGGCAGCATCAATGGGTTCAAGCATGGCAACAAATGTGAGGTTGGTGCAGGAATGGGCAGTTTTTTGTTGTTGTGCATAGGGTTGCTATCAGTTGGTACTGACTCAATGGCACCTAACAACAATGTATAGGAAATATGGAAAATAATCTGCTATATATTGTTTTGTTTTACATAATACATAGTCAGATATTTTTCAAGTAAAAATTCTATTAAACATAAATAATATCAATTGGGTAATTACTTCTCAGAAGTGTTTACTAATAAAGGTGAAAATGATGTATGGTTTAATTTGTAACATCAAAGTTTCTGTCTGAGTTGTGAAGTCAATGTTGGCAGCATTTTTCCAATTTTGTTTGTCACAGTCTTGAAATCTTCTGACTTGCTGATGGAAACCAATCCCTATTGGACTTGACAACCCACTTGAAAAGAGTGTGAACTAATCTAGAATGCTTGAGAAAAACTTGACATTTTTGTTGTTTAATTAAATGATCTTTTTTTTTTTTTCTTCAAAGCAATTTATATCCACCCACATTTACTGAGATTTGAATAAACTGATAATATTTTTTTCTTTAGAAAATACATTTAAGGTCCATTGAAGCCTTTTCTTTTGTTGTTTCAATGTTTTAGTGTACAGATGCTCATATTGAAACCTTTTAATGTTTAAATAAAAGCAAATGCAATAAATGGTCACTCCCATGTTCTTATTAATAACAGGGCTTTGAATGAAAGGAAAAATGCCACCCATATGCTATTGTCTTTTCCCTGCAGTCTAATCACTCATTTGTATTGTTTCTCTTGATTGATTTGTCACTTGGTGGCAGCTGAACTGTGTGTTTGAAAATCTTTTGTGTAGATTTAATCAGGAGATGGAATTCACGTCTTTGATTGACACTAATAATTTATAATCATTTCCTTTAGCTGTAACAGCTGCATCTCTTTAAGTTTCTGAAAAAGAAAAGCTCTTAAATTTCATTTACCTTTTCATTTTACACCAATTTAGATAGGTTGTCATGGGGTAGAAATAATTTAAAATAATGTATATTGTATTACGTATATATATATATTTAATGGAGTTAAAATCATTGCTTGTTTATGCATAAATATATTTTAAATAATTGCATTTTAGATTATTTTTAGTATAATACAGAAAGTTAATATTAAGATGCATCTTACTAGATATTTCTTGCCTTGCTTTTACAAGTATGTTATAAATTTAAACAATTCTACAATAAGTTTTAAATACCTTATAATATAGTTTTTTTTCCTTTTTAATGTAAGTTCATTAAATGTGATGAAATTATAGGAAATATAAGCATTTAAAAGGTAAGCATTTTCTCCCTAAACTTGCAAAAGTTGATATTTAGTTGACACAGATTCTAACACTAAGAATTATAAGGCTTTCTGCTGGTTTCTTTGCCATCTCCAGGAATTTTTCTTTGTTAGCTATTATCAGGTCTTCTTTATTTGTTCCCTGTCATATAATTGCAGTCTTTTACATATAAATCAGCTTTTCTTCTGATGCACTTTCATTGCATTAGGTTTGTATCTGTTTCTGTGCATACTGAGGAGTGTATGTGCCTGTGTATATTGCATATATTGTATGGTTGTTGTTGGACTTGTCCAGTTGATTCTTACTCCTGGTGACACAGTATGTGTAAAGTAGAACTGTTCCATAGGGTTTTCAGGGTTGTGATCAGTCAGAAGCAGATTGCCATGACTGTCTTCAGAGACACCTTTCAATAGCTCCAGATTGCTAACCTTTTGGCTAATAGTCAAAAGTTTACATTTTTCTATCATAGAATCTAATGGAAAGGATTTTATATAAATTTTCTGGCTAAGCATTTTTCCAAATAGTGTAATCCCATGTCAAAAAAAAAATTATATACTATAGATTAAGTTTTTTTGTACAATTCATAGTAATGATCTTTTGAAAAAATCAATTTTCTTTCTCATAGTCTATATTTTTATCGCTATTATCTTTAATTCATTCTGTTAAAATGAATTATTCTCTCCTATAAATTGTATTTAAATAAAAATAATGCATTTCATTTAGAGGTTAAGTTCACATCTGATACATTTTGGTTTGTTTCACCTAACACAACACTGACCTCTGAACACTGCCATGTTTGAATCCACTGTTGCTGCAACAGTGTTAGTCCATCTCCTATAGGAGTTGTTGTATTCTGAATGACCCTCTACTTTGCCAAGCATGATGTTTTACTGCAGTGACAGTTCCCTTTTGAGAACATGCCTAAAGTAAGTGAGATGAAGCTTTTACCATCCTCCCTTCCAAAAAGCATCTCTCTACCAAGATATTGTTGTTGTTAAGTTGGTTCTGATTCATAGAATTTTTGAGGAAAGGATGGTAAGTTTCAACTGGATAGTGTGGGTAGCAGTCCAGTGTCTGTCCAACAGCACCACACAAAGAACCCATTCTTCCAGAATAGATATGTGTATTCTTCTGGTAGTCCACGGTACCTTCAATATTCTTCACCAACACCATAATCCAAATTATCAATTCATCTCCAGTCTTCCTTTTTCATTGTCCAACTTCCACAGGCATATGAGTCTA
>NW_006408816.1:2764293-2782712 GCF_000296735.1 Chrysochloris asiatica
AGATCTATTGGTTCTTTTGGCAATCTTTCAGGATAGTGAAAGGATATTACCCTGACACATACCTTCATTGATTTTAAACCATGCAGTATTCCTTTGCTCAGTTTGAATGACTGTCCCTTGTGGTAAATAAAGGATCCACATGAGCACAATTAAGTGTTCTGCAATTCCCAGTCTGCAATGTTATCCATAAGTTGTATTGATCCTCTGCTTTCCGTCAGGGTCTATCAGAAATAACCAATGATGTCTCTCATTCTATGTCATGTTCTGAATATGTCTTGAAATTCTGGAAGTTAATGCACTTCTGCAACCATTTTATAGTTATCTTCAGCACATTTTACTTGCATATGATATTAATGACATATTAAGATAATTTCTGAATTCTGTTGGATCAACCTTATTCAGAATGAGCGCAAGTATAAAACACTTCTAGCCTCTTGGCTACATAGCCTATGTTAGTGAGAACTTCCAGCTATGCATCTGTTTATTGAGACAGCTCAGTTGGAAATTTTGTCAATTCCTAGAGTCTTGTTCAATGATGCCTTCTTGGATTTCTTTTAATAACATCAGTTCTTAATCATATTCTACAAATGATGGAATCAATAAATCAGTAAACATATGAAATTAGATATCCTTCAAGAATCTTACAAAGTTGTGAAATATGATGAAATAATTTGAAAGTAAACTTCAATATATAAAATGTATCTCAATTAACCATCTGCTTATAGGATACTATTAATTTTTGCCAAAAGGTATAATTTATGACTGTAGGCATTATGAAAAAGAATCATTTCCAATATCTATTATTTAGTTATTTAAATATATAAGTAGATATATGAAATAAGTTCTCACATATATGGAAATGCAAACCTACCTTTTTACTTCACTTTCCAGTATTAAAGAGCAGAACGATTATCCTGTAAATGATAATGGCACAGGAAGTATTCTAGTGGGGACATAATCAAGAAAATTAATTACTTATATCTTTAAGTTTGAAAATATACGAGTGAGTAAAACATTATCCACACTCAGATTATATAAAACTTTGGTTGGCTGCACTGTCTTATTAGTGCTTTCCACTGAAGGTCACTCCTGTGCAAGTGTGGAAGTGGACATCTGCAAACAAAATTTGAACTGATTATCACAGAAAGGTAAAAGTTTCTTTCAAAAATCTTTACTGCTAATGAGACGTGGAGCCACCACTATGAGCCTGAGAGTAAATAGCAAGTATTGAATGGAAACATCCTTGATCACCGACCAAGGAAAAGTTCAAAAGTTAACCATCAGTTGCAAAATTGATGCTTACAGTTTTCTGAGATTTTCAAGGGTAAGTATTGCAATATTATCAGGGAAAAGGGTCAGCAATCACCAGTGTTCTTTACAGTGAGATGATCACTGAAGAGCTGAAGCCAAAACATCAGATTAAACTCAGAGGACTACTATCCAAGGGCATTGTAATCTTGCATGACACATCTCTGCCCACACTGTTGTTACTCTGAAAAATATCATTTTGAGGTGTTAAAGCATCCTCCCCATAGTCCAGATTTTGCTCCATTGAACTTTCATCTGTTTGATCCCTGAAAGCAGGTCTTTGAGGATGAAGATTCACCTCTTATAAGAGGTGAAGACAGCAGTGATTTTGTGACTAATGGCCTAGTCTAGAATACTTTTTAATAAAGGAATATGAAAGCTTGTTGGCATATGAACAAAGTGTATTGAAAAACAAGAAGATTATGTTGAAAAATGATGTATTTGTTTTTTTTTAAAGTTGGATAAAATAAATTCTACAGCAACAGTGTGGATTTTTTTTTTTTTTACTCTCTCTCATATAAAGAATTTAAGTGCATTTAAACAATTCACACATTATATAATTATAATTATAAGTTTTATAATAAAGAGTTTTAGTTATATCTCATTGTTGCAGATTTTATGAGATAATTCTAATTTCAACTCCTCTTTTTGATACTTTTTGTTTGTGTACTGCTATGTGTTCATATCAACATGTTTTCACTTAGATATAAAACTATTTACCTGTGCTTTATTGACAATGCAGAGGCTTTTGATTATGTGGATCATTGCAAGCTATGGACAACATTGCAAATTATGAGTCTCCAGAGCACTTATGAGGAACCTGTACATAAACTAAGAGGCAGTTAGTTTGAATAAAACATGGGAACACTGAATGGTTTAATATTAACAAAGCTGTGCACCAGGGTTGTGTTCTTTCACCATATTTATTAAATTTGTATGCTGAACAAATAATCCAAGAATCTGGATTATATAAAGAAAAAATGTGGCATCAGGTTTTGGGGAAACTCATTAATAATCTGTGATATGCAGATAAGACAACTTTGCTTGCTGAAAGTAAAGAAGAATTAAAATACTTACTGATGAAGATGAAAGACCACAACCTTCATTATGGGTTACATCTCAATTTAAAGGAGACAAAACTCTTCATGACTTGACCAACAAAAATACCCATATAAATGGACAAAAGATTGAAGTTGTCAAAGGCTTCATTTTGTTTGGATCAACCATCAATGCTCATCAAAGTAACAGTGAAGAAATTAAACAACATATTGCAGTAGTCAAATTTACTGCATAAGAACTCTTTAAAGTGTTGAAGAGCAAAAATGTCAGTTTTAGGACTAAAGTTTGCCTGACCCAAGCCATGTTAATTTCAATAGCCTCATATCCAAGTGAACATTGGAAAGTGAATAAGGAAGACCATAGAAGAATTGATGCATTTGAGTTATGTTGTTGGGGGAGAATATTGAAAGAACCATGGACTGCCCAAAGAACAAACAGATCTATGTTGGAAGAAGTGCAGCCACTGTGCTCCTTGGAAGCAAAGATGGCTAAACTTTGTCTCTCGTACTTCAGACATATTATCAGGAGGGACCAGTCACTGGAGAAGGCTGTTATCATGTTTGGTAAAGTGGAGGGTCAAAAAATTAAAAAAAAAAGAGGAAGACCCCCCAA
Organism: Chrysochloris asiatica; assembly: GCF_000296735.1. NCBI lineage: Eukaryota > Metazoa > Chordata > Mammalia > Afrosoricida > Chrysochloridae > Chrysochloris > Chrysochloris asiatica. The sequence continues at coordinate 2,767,273 of NW_006408816.1, forward strand.
TGAGATGGTTTGGCACAGTGACAACATCAATGGGCTCAAACATAGCAATGATTGTGAGATTGGCCCAGAACGGGACAATGTTCTGTTCTGTTGTACATAGGGTTTCTATGAGTTGGTACCAATTCAATGGCACCTAACAACAACAACAAATCTGAAAATACCAATTTAATTTGAGTGTTGAGGAAAGTCTGACTTCATTCATAACTCAGAGAATTGTCTAAATTCAACAACAGTTGGGACTTGTGAAATTACACTTAGTTTTCAAGCATCTTTTCCACAGAGATTTTGGATGGCATCCTTAAACACTTTGTGGAAATTCAATAGGTTTTTCAGTTTCATACACAGACTCAGAATAATATTCATTTCACACATATAGGATGTTTGAGGATGTTCAGGTGGTACCGTGAAGATATAAAATAAAAGCAAAAATTTATATCAAAGCAACACTTGACTGCAAGAATTATCATAAACCATATTTATCAGTGGTATAAACATATTGTTGTTATTGTGCTGTTGAGTCAGTTCCATAGTGGCTGGTGGATTTGAACACTGACCTTGTAGTTAGAAGCACAGTGCTTGTCCTACAGCACCAAATTAGAATACAAACAATTGCCATAACATATAAACACTTACTAAATGTGGATCAAATACATATTTTATTTTATATGCAACCACATTCAATTCTTATAGAAAATTCATTTTAATTGAATATATTTTAAATAAAATGTATTTATTATTTATGTATAATTTCAAAGTAAACAATGATACATTAGGCCTTGACATACTAGAATCTTTGGGAACAGGATTTTATAAAATTAAGTTTTATGATATAATTATCAAGTCACATACTATTGTAAGAAACAATATAAAGAGATTTTATATACCCTAGTTTTCTCCAATGGTAACATCTTTCAAATCTATATTAGAATATCACAATCAGAAACTTGACATTAGTACAGTCAAAAGTAAAAGTAACATCAACTCAGTGAGCCTTCCTGTTGTTCTGGTGTGGCACTGTTGGACAAGCACTCAAATGCAAGGTCAATTTGAACTGCAAGGTCAGCATTTCCTCCTTGGAAACCCAATACAGAGTCACTTACATGTTCGAAGTGACTTGATGGCACTTAACAACAACAATGACAATGTTCCTTCTTTCACCCCCAATGTTCTTCCTTTCATTCTTAATATTTGCCAATCATTGGATAATTCTTGTCTACAATTGTGCCATTTCAATAATGTTACTTAATAAAATCATACTATAGATAACTTTGGGATTGAATTTTTCTATTCATAGTAATTGATTAGAGATTGTTGACTGTACAAAGTATGCCACAGAATGATGTTCCAGGTTTTGAAAAGACATCTACATTGTTTCCAGCTATTGGACATTATGAATAAAGTTATCTCTTTTATTGCTTTCTTGTGATAACTGGGTTTATTTGTGGAGGTTCTACTGCAATAGTTGTTTATCTTTAGTGTTTTGTTTTTTCATATCAATATATTTATGTGACTTCTCAAAGTCAACTGCATTTGCCATATTGCCACTTCATGTAAACTGTGTAAACCTACTGTAATTTAGTTTCATTTAACCTAACAACTTGTAAATATCATTGTGGTGAGCATCATATGGTGTTACTATTTTATTTCAATCACCAAGTGTTTATATAGAAAAAAAGATAGTCTTTTTCACTTTCCAATAATTCTGCTCTTTCTATTGTTCTATCTTCCCACCTGATGTCACAAGATCTCTTACTTTACCATTTATGTTTTTAGGAATTTCCTTTAGGTACTTGATAGGATTTGGTCCGCTAGCAACAAATTATTTTAGTTTTCCTTTGACATTTTCTGCAATTGCTATTATTTCCATTCATTCCTGAAATGAATAACGAGATATAGAATTCATGATAGACACATTTTGTCCAGCAGAGTGTAGAAACACGTTGTGCTAATTTCTTTTGGATTGTGATGAGAGATTCATTGTGAATTGAATTGATGTCCCTCTATAGGTAAAATTTCATTTCTCTATAGCTTCTTTTTTGATGTTTTCTCTTTATTTTCTGAAGTTTGTTGTAGAACACAGAGAAGACCCCATATTCACATATACAAATATTACAGAGACCCTTTATGTCCTAAACAAGAGTAAAAACAAGACAAACAGATATAGATCATCCACATGAGGGAAATCATTAATGGTGGCTTTATGAAGTTCAATGTTCTAGCTTCAAAGAGTGACCTTTTATATGACCTTTATGGTATAGAGAAGAAAGGAATCTCCTTCCAAAACTATGACTGATGGCAGCAATTCATCATATACACATACATGATGGGACTACTGAAGCAGGGAAGACACTATTGTAAATAGAAAAGCTAACAGACTGCCTCTGAGAATCTTGGGTTATAATGTCACAACCAGGTGACCCTGCCAGTCACTAAGGAGCGTGACCAAGAAAGCTCCTATGAAGGAGTTTCTCTTCTTCCTGTACTGGATGCAGGTAGAAGTGGAAACCAACTTTCAAATTCACTTCATTTTTCACTGTAGCAATTGTGCCATAAGAAATGCATGAGATACTCAAGACAAAATTGGCATCTGAAAACTAAAATGTAGGCACAAGATAGGCAAAATGTTGAACTAAGTTCTGCCTGATTGAAATATTCACAGCCTAAAACACTTTTGATTTCAAACTTCAAAGTAAGTTTAAATATGATACTCTGGATAGGGATTTCTTTACGTTTAGATTATTACAGGTTTTCTTACTTTGTTGAGTATATGTGGATTTAATATTTCACCAGAATTGGAAAATTTTCAGTCATTATTTCCTTTACATAGACAACATTTCTGTCCTATTCTCTTGATTTTCAGCAATTGTCTATCAATTTATCATAACGGGTGGCTTGCTGTGACGCAGGAAGTTATGTGACCAATATTTTGAATGTTAGCAAGATCACCCATGATGCACAAGTTTTCAGTGGAGCTTCCAAACTAAGATAGACTATTGAAGAGGGCTACTTCTGAATGACTATCTACTGAACACATTATGAATACCAGAAGAACATTATCAGATACAGTGTCAGAAGATAAGATATTATGAATACTAATGAGACATTGCCTGATATGTTGCCAGAAGATATGTCTCTCAGGTTGGAAGGTACAAAGTATACAGCTGGGAAAGAGTGGCATCATCAAAGTAGAATTGACCATAACTAATGGATAGAGGCAAGCTCGTGTGATCTTCATTTGCTAATGGGAAACAACTAAAGATGAGGAGAAACAGCTGCAAACAGCAATTAATAATCAGAATATGGAATGTATGAAGCATGAAACTAGGAAAATTGGAAGTTGTCAAATATGAAACGGGATGCATGAAGATAGATATCCTAGGTATTTTGTTGGTAATGCTATTAATTTTCATTAAGTCAGTTTGGACTCAGTAACCCTGTACAGGGTTTCCAAGAAGGAGCTGATAAGTTTGAACTGCTGACCTTACAGTTCAAACCGACCATGTAGGCCAATGCTTTATCCCACAGCACCACACCAGGAATCCATTAGTGAGCTAAGTTATCTATTTTAAATCTACAATCATGTGGTTTACTATGCCAGGGATGACAAATTGAAGAGGAATGGGAACACATTAATCATCAAAAAGAGCATTTTACAATCTATCATGAAGTACAGTACTATATGTGATAGGATAATATTCAAAGACTTTCAAGGAAGACTGGTTAATAACACTACTTTTCAAAGTTTCTCACCAACCACCAAAAAGAGTGATGCTACCAAAATTTTCAGGCTGAAATTGATCAAGCATGCAATCAAAACATATTGATAATTACTGGTGATTGGAATTGGAAAGTCAGAAACAAAGAAACAAGAGCAGTATTTAGAAAATATGGCCTTAGTAATAGAAATGATGGTGGAGATGCCATGATAGAATTGTGCAAGACTAAGAATTTATTCATTGCAAAGACCTTTTTTTGTTGTTGTTGTCAGGTGTCATCAAGTCAACTATAGACATGGACCTTACCAGATGAAATATGCAGGAATCAAATTGACTACATCTGCGGGAAAAGATGATGGAAAAACTCCATGTCATTAGCTACAACAAGGCCAGGGACAAACTGTGGAACAGACCATCAATTGCTCATATGCAAGTTCAGGAGGCTGAAGCTGAAGAATATTTCATGATAGGCAAAATATGACCTTGATCACATCCCACCTGAATTTAGACAGCATCTCAAAAGTAGATTTCATGAATAACATATTAATTACCAAAGACCAGAATAGTTGTGGATGACACCAGAACATCATAAAAGAAAAAAGCAAAAGATAATTTAAAAAACAGGAAAGAAAGCAACATGGATGTCAGAAGAGACTTTGAACTAAAAAAGCTGAACAGAACGTTTCTAAGGGCAGTTAGAGAAACAAAGTAAAATAGTGAAATGTGCAAAATTCTGGGGCTAGAAAACCTGAAATAACTGAAGAATATAGTTGAGCCTCAATTTGCTAAATAGGTGGATTCTATGTACAAAATATTAGATGATGGAAAAAGAATCAACAGGAGCTGGAAGGAATATACCGAGTTACTATGCTAAAAAAAAAGGTCAATGTTCAACTGTGTCAACTATTTGAAGAGGAAGCAAGAAGGCCACACTGTACTGAAGGCATTGAGAAAAAGGAAACTTGAAGGAATTGACAGAATACAGATTGAAATATTTCAACAAATTAATACAGCACCAGAAGTACTCACTCATCTATTAAAAAAAAAAAAAATTTGGAAGACATCTACTATGTAAGTGATGGGAAGAAATCTATATTTGTTTCTATTCCAATGAAAGGTCACTCAATGGAACGTAGACAGTATCAAACAATGTCATTAATATTATATGCAATAAAATTTTGCTGATGATAATTCAGAAACAGTTGCAACAATATATCAACAGTGAACTGCCAGAAATTTGAGCCATTCAAGAGGACATGGAATGAGGATACCATTACTGACCAAAATGGATCTTGGCTGACAGGAGATAGTACCAGAAATATGTTTTATTTGTGCTTTATATGCTATGTAAATGATTTTGAGTGTGTGTATCTTGCCAAACTGCAGATACATTGTGAAGAATGGGTATTTGAGAATACTAAATTGTGCGCTAAAAAACCTGTACATAAACCAAGAAGCAGTCATTCAAACATAACAAAGGGATACTGAATGGCTTTAAATCAGAAAAGGTGGATGCCTGGGTTTTGCATAATTTCGCTGTAACTCAGAACCGACTGGAAATCACTTAATAACAACACCCTATTTTTTCTCCTTCTGTGCCTCTGATGGACAAAAATTTTTGTTATTCTTCCACATATCTTAAAGATATGGTCAGATTTTTTTCCTCTCAATCTATTTTATCTTTTTTTTTTTTTTACTAGTAATGGATAAACTATTGATTTGTCTTAGAGTTCATTGATTTTATCCTATGGCATCTCCATTACACTATTTAGCCCATCTATCATATTTTCTGTTATAATTTCCAGTTGTTTGTTTCCATTTGGTTGTTTTCTATAGCATATTTATTTGTTTATATATGCCTCCATACAATAAGGACTGGACTACAAACATCAAGGTCCACAGTTTAAACCAGCTAGCCACTCCGAAGAAGAAAGATGAGGCTTTCTGCTCCCACAAAGATTTTTAAAAACCTCAGAAACCCTATGCAGGGTCACTATGAGTCAGAAACTACTCCAGGGCACTTATCAATGACAACAACAACAAATATTATTTTTCATAAAAATTGTTTCAAAAGAATTTGTAATTTATTTTTCAAACACATTTGTAAAGCTGCTTTAAAACCTTTGTCAGATAATTCTAACACCTGACTCATCTCAGTTTTGACCTCAATTGTTTTTTTTATTATTCAAGTTGTTATTTTCTAGATTTTTTTATATAAAAGCTGATTTTCATTAGTATTCTGGGCAACTAGGCTATTTTATTTGGAGACTGACTTCTTCTTATTTACTTATTTTTTAGAGTAGGCTGGTCCCCTGTTTATCATTTAGACTCTGGTCTCCTATTTTGGGCTGTGGTCCTTTTCATAATCTAAGTTTAAATGTTTTTCCTAGTGCTTCTTTGATTTGCCTGGTTTACCATGTCAACTGTTTCCACTGCTTTCTCTAAAGTATTGCTTGAGGAGTTGGAAAGAGTTTCCCCAGGACAAGTGAAGTGGGATTGTGCCAAAACAAATGACCATGGTTTAGGAAGCAGTCTCTTCTTCCTGTGTGTGTGAGACTTCTTAACTTCATCCAGAGAAAGTTACATGAAAGGGCAGGAAGGGACATTCCCAAAGATATCTGCATTATCATGGATTCAGGATTCCTTTCCTCATCATAAAGAATGTGAATATTTTATTGTTTTAGTTGTATCTCTAGAACATCAAACATTATACAATGCATTATTATTAATTTTATCCATTGTCCCCTTATTGTACATTGTTGTTATTGCTTAGTGCCGTTGAGTCAGTTCTGAATTATAGCAACACAACATAGGGTTTCCGAGGAGTTGCTGGTGAGTTTGAACCATCGACATTGTGGTTAGCAGTCCAGTGCTTATCTTACAGCACCACATTAGGTACATTAGACTATATAACATAGTTTAATATCCCACATCATTTAGTACTTAAACAAACATATGCAGACCACTTTTTTTTAAAAGTTTGTTTGTGAAGACGAACAAAGAAGGTTGTCGTCTGGAGTTGAAGCAGAGATGAGAGGGATTTATTTTTAAGAAGTTTATTTTGTCTGTATAATAAACTGACACAGATTTGTCAGTTTTCTTTTGGCAAATGGGGACAAACAGTTTAAAATAGAAGAGAAAATAAAATAAGAATTTAAATATGGAGTCAGTGGGAAGTTGGATGACAGAGACTACGATTACATAATAATTCTCGGAGTCTTTGTGACCTAGGTACATTAAGGCACTCCTGAAAAGAGAAAAAAATGAAGGAAAAATGAAGAACTGTCTGTGACTTTCATTAAAATTTAAAAATTTATACCTTTACCTGTTTTTTTTCAGGATTTTCTGAAGAGGGCAAGAAGCTGAGGAGGAAGGGGAGAAGGAATTTTTATGGCCTAGTGGTTACGAATCGGCCTGCAAACCTTAAGGTCAGCAGTTCAAAACTACCAGCCGCTCTGCGGGAGAAAGATTAGGCTTTCTGCTCCCGTAAAGATTTACAGCCTCAGAAACCTTGTACAGGGTTGCTATGGGTCAGAACCGACTCCATGGCACTTAACAACAAAAAGAGATGCAACACCACGGGTACATCCTTATCTAACTGAGGCTTCTGCCTGTAAATCGCACTACTCTGTCGTCCCTGTGAGACTTTTCTCACTCCCTCCTCTGGAAAAACACTGGTATAAAAACTCATGAACAATGAGAAACAGGGCTCAAACTTAGAGACCCATAGGCCTCTCACGGTCGGCTAGCCAAATGAATCTGTTCTCCTCAGCCACTTTGAGTGCCTTTAGGTTTCTTGCGCCTCCAGATTTGCTACAACACTTCATACCAGTAGTTCATGGGGCAATGAACCACTTATTGATGCTATTAGTAGCTATTTGGGATTCTACTATGCCTGCTTTGCTGAAATTAATTCTAATCATTGCTCCTGAAATAGTCATAAATAAAATGTTTCTAAAAATAGTCGTTTGTATTTATTTTGTTATCAGTAACATATTCCATTCCCACTCTAGTCATCTCAGACCACATCCTGTGGGAAACATTCAAACAGTAATTCTTTCCTAAAAAATCCATAAAATAGATTGATCACATCACATTCCTATGTCCAGGAGAGACTTAACTTACCCTTACTGTTCCCTACATACTACTTTGGGTTCCATTTGTTTTAGCCTTTCATTCTATTTTAATGCCCTATTATTTCCTTCTCTCTCTCTCTTTTTTTTTTTTTTTGGTGATATGAACATAACACTTGTTCTTGTTAAGTGCCTGTGGAGTAGGTTACAATTTATAGTAACCCTATATAGGGTTTCAAATAAGCAACTGGTCAGTCTGAATCACTGGCCTTTGATTCACACTGACCTTTCGATCCAATGCTTGTCTTACAGTACCACATCAGAACTTAGTATTATTTCTCTTGTACTGCTTTTGCCTAGCTTGGCTGCACCACATGTTCTTTGATCTGTTGAAATATAAGTGATCTGGTTTGGAAGACAATTTTGGTTTCTAGCTTTTGTTGGTTTGGGTTTTGTAGAGTTATAGTATGCAGAATTCTAAGGTACTACCCCAAATTCCCTGTCCTTATGAGATTCCTAAGATTATAAACATGATGAGTTCTACTCCTGTGATTATGCCATATTGTGGGTTTAGCTGACTTTAATGATGGAAGGCAATCAGAATGGGCCTTAATCACATTTCTTCAAAAGGAGAGAGTTTCCTCCTTGTCAGTGGCAGAATAAGTTAGAGAGCTTGAGAGATATTCAAAATGAGAGATGTTCTCTAATACCAAAATGAAAGCGTGTCTATGGCAAGGAAGTTATTGCAGTGGGGCTCACAGCGAGGGCAGCTAGGACAACTAGGACCTCCGTTCTACAACCAAAAAGAAATGAATTCTCCCAACAATCTGAACCAACTTTCATAGTTCATCCTCCAGATAAGGACACAATGACCAACAACTGAACAAAGGACCCAGCTAAAATGTGCCAGCCTTCAGAACCATGGAATTTGCAACAAAAATAAATAAACTTTATTGTTTTAAGCCTCTAGGTATATGTGAATTTCTACTGTAGTAATAAGAAACTAAAGACTATTCAATTATGACAGGCTTAACCAGAGGAAAACTCAAATAAGTTGAAGTGTCAATACTAGACAAAATCCACTCTAATTTTTTTGATGCTGTATGTAAGGGAATAAGTCCTGGTGGTACAATGTAAGCAAGCATATGCTAACTGAAAGGTGGGCAATTCTAACCCATCAGCTGCTCCTTGAAAAAAGATGTGGCAGTCTGCTTCCATAAAAATGATAGTCTGGGAACCCCAATGGGGCAGTTCTACACTGTTCTATGTAGACAATTGCAATTGACTTGACAGAACTGGGTTTGCTTTATGTTAGGGAACTCTAGAGCTATTTTATGAATTGGATAACAGACAACTCTATCTCTGAATTTTTCCACTGAGCAAAACAAATGTTTTGTTGCTGATAATCAGCTCAAAAATTCTGAGAACTGTGAACAGCTTTAGATTAAAGTAAGGGAGTATCCTGCCACTGAAACTGTTAGCACATTATGTGTACCTGTAGCTGCTCATTTCATTGTTGCAATTGTTTCCTTTGAGTACAGCAAAAGATCAGCTGTTTTGTTCTACTCTGTAGTACTTCCCTCTTAAAAGTGTGATTTGTATATGTCCACACTGACATAAAAAAGCCGGAAGATTCCTTAAATTTTGTGCTCAAAAATAAAAGTTTCCCTTAAGAATCCTACTTCTTTTCTCCAAATTCCATAATCAAATAGTCATTTGTTTACTGACTTGAATAAATAGAGACTTGCGTTTTTTAAAATTAGATTAATTGGATTGATTTGCCAAAGTTTTCTTTGCTATGAAACTTTATTTAAGTGAACAGTTTCAATCTTACATGCTATATTTTTCTCAGTTAATCACTAAGGTAAATTAGAGTCAAAAACATTCTTTAGAATGTATGTTGTTGTTTTTAAGTGCCATCAAGTCAATTCTGACTCATAGTGACCCTATAAGGGCTTCTGAAGAGCAGCTGGTGGGTTTGAATTGCCAACCTTGGGGTTCACAGGTCAGTGCTCTCCTACAGTACCACACCGGGAGTCCAAAGGTGTAGCCTCAGAATGTATGGTTGATTATGTGTCATGAAGTCTGTTCAGACTCATAATGACCCTGTATACGGTTTCCAAGGCTGTAAATCTTTATGGAAGCAGAAAACCTCATCTGTTTCTCATGGAACAGCCGGTACTTTCGAACTACTGACCCTAACGTTAGTAGTCCAACTTGTAACACTACAACTCACAATAATCCACCTATATTCATCAATATGATTCCACCCTATATGATAGAATAGAACTGCCCATTTGGGTGTCAAATTTATAAATCCTTGTAGGAGTAGGCACACTCATCTTTCACCTACAGAGTGCCTGGTGGATTCTAACTGTCCATCTTTTAGTTTGCAGCCCAAGTCAAAACTCACCATGTCACCATTACTCTCTATTGACTCACATGTTGATATCAATATCAATTATGTCCGCATATTCTTAAATATTATATTTTTACTTAGTCAAATTTTTTTAAAACACCTGTGAATCTTAAAATATTAGTCTGGAATTATACAAGTTATTATTGAATTTATAGCTTTATCTTTGGTGATGGATGTGATTTCATCCTACATTAAATAGGAAGCAAACCTGCATTTTCAAAATATATTAAGGCATACTTGCATCAAACATCAAGTCTAAAATCCTAATTGTTGTTGTAAAAGAACTTTTGTCTTAATCAGAGACTTCAGTTAGAAAATTACTTTGTTGCCAAGTCCTTAAATATTACATAAGGGTTGTTGGATCATATCAAGAACATCGTACATGATGAAAGCAAAACGTTCTTTAAATGACAGAAAAAGACAGGAAAGAAGACCAAAATGGATAGAGAAGATAATGCAGCTGGAAGAAATGAGGAAGCAAAATATTTGAATATGAAATTTGACAGGACAATTCAAGAAGATAAATAAAGTATTATAATGAAATGTGCAAAGAATAAGAGTTAGAAAAGCAAAAGGGAAGAACACATTCAACATATCTCAAGCTGAAAGTACTGAAGAAAATATTTTACAATCAACTTGCAATACTGAAGGACTTAATGGAAAAAATAGTAAATGATGGAGGAAATATCAAAATAAGATGGAAGGAACACAGAGTCACTGTACCAAAAATTATTGATCAATGCTCAACCTGTTGAAGAGAGAGCACATGATCAAGAATTTATGGTACTGAAGGAAGAAGTCAAAGGAGCACTGAAGGCATTGGCAAGAAACAAGACTCTAGGAACTGATGGAGCACAAATTGAAATGTTTTGGGAAACTGATGTATCTCTGGAGGTACTTTCTCATGTATGTCAAGAAATTTGATTGGCAGCTACCTGGCCGACTGGCCAGAAGAGATGCATATTTGTGTACATTTCAAACAAGGATGATACAACAAAATGTGAAAATCAGTAAACAGTATCATGACTATCACAATGAAGCCAAATTTTGCTGAAGATAATTTTTAAATGGTCGTAGCAGTACATTGAGAAGGAACAGTCAGTATTTCAAGCTGGATTCAGATTACGTGGAACAAGGGATATAATTTCTAATGTCAGATCGATCTTGGATGACAGCAAAGAATACCAGAAAGATGTTGTATTGTGCTTTGCTGACTGTGCAAAGACACTCAATTGTGGGGATCACAATAAACTATAGCCAACACTGCAAAAAAAAAAAAAAAAAAAAAAAAAAATCATTATCCCAGCACATTTGATTGTGCTCATATACATAGAACAATAGAAAATTATTAGAAGCAAACAAGGAGAGGAGATACTGAATGTTTTAAAATCAAGAAAGTCATGCTCTAGAGTTGTATCCTTTAATCATGTTTCTTCAAATTGTATGCTGAGCATATAATCCAAAAAAAACTATATTGTATGAAGAAGAACTTGGCATCAGGATTGCAGGAATACTCATTAACAACCTGTGATATGAGGATGACAAAATCTGCTTGCTAGAAGCAAAGAGGACTTAAAATACATACATACTAATGAAGATCAAAGGCTACAATCGTCAATGTAGATTTTACCACAATGGAAAAAAAAAAGCAACTGGAACAATAAATAACAAATTGTTAAATGGAAGCAACAGTCAAGAAATCAAAAGATATATGCAGTAAAATAACTCTTTAAAGTGTTAAGAACAAAGAGATCAGTTTGAGGACAAATGTGCCTGCCTGACCTAAGCCATTGTATTTCAATAGCCTCATATGCATGTGATAGTTTAACAATGAATAAGGGATTGTTGTTGTTGTTAAGTGCTGTCCAGATGGTTCCAACCTATAGCAACCCTGTGTTGGGTTTCCAAGGAGTGGCTGGTGAACTGGAACCACTGACTTTGCAGTTCAAACACACTTTGCTGTCCAGTGCATTAATCCAAAGTGCCACACCAGGAATAAGGGATACTAGAGAAGAATTGATGCTTTTTAACATTGATCCTTGATGTGCAAACTCCTTCCCTCTCAGTTGGTGTTTTGGGCTACTATATCTGTAACTATAACTCAGCCCATATCTTCAGCCCATATATATATAACTATACAGATAGGATCAATCCTATCCCCTCTGTACACAGGATTGAGAGGGACAGCCAACTTAAACATTGGCTACCTAAATGGGGGAGGGGGGAGTCATGAAGGCATGAAGTGACTGGCTTACAAGTTTTCAAGAGGCAGTTTCATTTCAGAGTGTACAGGGGAAGGTAGAAGTCTATGGAGTCCTGGTGTGGCACTGTGGGCTAATGCATCAGACTGCAAAGTCATTTGAACTGCAAAGTTGTTGGTTCAAGCTCACCATCTGCTCCTTGGAAACCCTATTCAGGGTCACTATGGATTGGAACCTACTTGACGGCACTTAGCAAAAACAACATATCTATAACTATAGGTCAAAATCATCAAATTGTAGAAATTTACACTTGTTTCCTTTATCAAAATTTTTATCTTCCTCTAATCGAGTTCTGATCATTGAAGCTAGGTGAAATGGATACTATCTGCAAGTTTGGGTGGTCTTGTGTGTCTCTCCTCACTTCATATCAGCTGGATACTTCACTTTCAGCTCTAGCCCTCCGTGGTTATGTCCCTGTCCATGGACTCAGGAGTCCCCAGGTTTCACCATACTGTGGATCAACCAACCTATCCTCTTCTCTCTTTCATCACCAGGTCTACAGGGTTTTATGGAATGTGGTTGAACCCAGCCCATATCTTCATTGCTGCCTTTCCCCCACTTCCACTCACCAGTAGACACACTTGGTCACCAGCAAGTTTACATGCCTGCTCATTGTTTCCTTTGAGTTTCAGTCTTAGAGAGGGGTTGTCCTGAAGGGACTTAATTGCTTGCTTTGATGGCTCCCCAACAAACAACTAGCTTGTTTGTATTTTAGCCAATCATACTGCCATTTTTGGTTTGGATTTTTCCTTCTGGTCTTTCTTTCAAGAAGTATCTTCTATTCCTCTAGCTGTTCCAAGCTGGTCTGTTTGGTATTTCAATGGGAATGTCCCACCTCAGAATGTTTTAGATGGTACTCAGGATTACACCTATGGTCCGTTATACTACAAATGATCCACAAGAAGCTAATTTCATTACAAAAGTTCTAGAACCCCTTTTAGATATTCTAATCAGTTATAGGCTGAAGACAGGCATTCAAATTTTCTGTAATCACATTTCCCAATACTCCTTTCTGTCTTGGGGTGATTTCTTATACAACAATAGATAATCAATACAACCACATTTTTGGAGTAATGACTATTGTCCTCTTGATGTTACTTCATCCCACATTTCTTGGCTAAACCAGTCTGTAATATAAAATTACCACATTTCTTCAACAAGGAGCCCATTTTATATATTTTTCTCCTGGAACAAAATGGAATAAAACTTTTCTTCAGCATTATTTCAGCCTTAAAAACCCTATATAGGGTTGCTATGAGTCAGAACCAACTTGATGGCACTAACAACAACAATAGCACTCACAACAACAACAATAATTCTGTTTTAATCCTAAAGCATTTTTGCTCTAATTAAAAATCTTGTATCATGAAATATAACGGCCTAATGAGGGAGTGTGTTTTTTTGTTTGTTTTTTGTTTTTTCCCTTTCGTGTCCCATCGGCAAATGAAGGCCCAGAGAGTTTTGCTTCATCCATGTCATTATCATCAAATTGACATTGAGGAGGCAGCCCTAGCCCAGTCATATTCTGAGTGCCTTCTATCCTGAGGGGCTCATCTTCTGTCACTATATCTGATAAAGTCCCACTCCTATTCATATGATTTTTAGTGATTAACCATTCAAAAACAGGAAGCCTCTTCTCTTTTTCATTAGTCTGTCTTAGTCTGGAAGCTCTGATGAAACCCGTGCACCATGGGTGACCTTTCCAGGTGTTTAAAATACCAGTGGAATAGCTTCTAACTTCACAGCTACATGCAAGCCAACAGGTATGGGAAACTCACAGATGAGTGGTAGATGTTGATAGAATTCTTTGTTTTCTTCACTTTTGGTTTTAGTGGTTGGTATAAAATTTGAATTATACTTGTGTTAATAGGTCTCCCTTGTAGGCATATAGATATGGTCTATAAGAGACAGCGTTATACTTCAAAATTAATCTTCAAATGTTCTTTGTGACATTGAATAGGGTCCCAGCCCTCTTGAATTTGACATTCACAGTATAGTAATAGTAAAATATTGGATTATTTAATTTAAAATGTCCAATAACTGTCCATTTCCACTCATTAATGCCTAGGAGTCATGGTGTGGTGTTTTAGGATAAGCACTAAACTTTGAACAGAAAAATCAGCCATTTAAATCCTCTCTACTGGCCAGTATCCATATTATTAATAATAATAAAGGTAATAGTAATAAACATCCATAATAAACAGCATCCGTATTAATGGAGAAGGTGTTGAAGTTGTCCAATATTTAATTTTTCTTGGATCAACCATGAACACTCATGGAAGCAACAGTCAAAAAATCAAATGACATATTGCACTTGGCAAATCTGCTGCACAGGACTGTTTTAAAGAGTTGAAAAGCACATATGTCAGTTTGAGGACTAAGTCATGCTATTTTCAATAACGTTATATGTATGTGAAAGTTGAGATATGAATAAGGAAGACTATAGAATTGATGCATTTGAGCAATGGTATTGGAGGAGAATATTAAAAGTACCATGGACTGTCAAAAGAACAAATAGATCTGTGTTGTAAGAAGTGCAGCCAGAGTGCTCCTTGGAAGCCAGGGTGGTCAGACTTTGTCTCTCATATTTCAGACATATTAAGAGGAACCAGTCCCTGGAGAAATATACCATGTTTGTTAAAGTGGAGGATCAGAGATAAAGAGGAAGTCTCCCAACAATATGAATTGACACTTCAGCAGCAGCAATGGTCTCAAGCGTATAAATGTTTGTGAGGTTTATGCAGGATGGACAGTTGTACATTGTGTCGCTATGAGTAAGTATTGACTCTATAGCAACTAACAACAACAACAGAAATGTTTAGGATACCAATCTTTATGCTTTCCTTTTTGATGAGTTCCAATTTTCTTAAATTCATTCTTTGTATATTTCTTAACCCGACTGTTAATTAATGCTTGTAGCTTTTTCTTCTCATTTTGAGTCATGCCCCATCTCCAAATGGAAGTTGTGAGA
>NW_006408816.1:2783156-2788036 GCF_000296735.1 Chrysochloris asiatica
TATATATATATATATATATATATATATATATATATATATATATATATATACATGCTTCTTGTTAGGTGCTGTTGAGTCAGTCCCGACTATTAGCAACCGTATGCACAACAGAATGAAACACTGCCCAGTCCTGCACCATCCTCAAATTGTTGTTATGCTTCAGCTCATTGCTTCTGTCATTGTGCCAGTCCATCATTGAACCTCCACTTAACCAAACATGAAGTTTCAACATTGTATCCTCTAAGAAGCATTCTCGTATCATTTTTTCCAACACAGATTTGTTTGTTCTTCTGGCAGTCATAATACTTTTAATATTCTTCTCCAACACCATAAATCAAATGTATGATTTCTCCTACAGTATTCCTTATTCATTGCTCAACTTTTACATTCATATGAAGCTATTAGAAATAATATAGCTTAGATCAGGTGCACCATAAAAGTTGACATCTTTGCTCTTTAGAGCTTTGTCTGATTCAATATGTCATTTGATTTCTTGACTGCTGTTTCTGTGGATCTAAGCAAAATGAAGTATTGGACAAATTTAATCTTCTCTCCATTTATTATGATGTTGTTTACTGGTTCATTGGTGAGGGGTTTTTTTTGTTTGTATGTTTTCTTTACAATGAGATTGGAACCCATACTGAAGGCCATGATCTTTGATCTTCATCAATGAATATTTTTAGTCCTCTTTTATATAAATTGACACTATTTTAGATTTCTTGTCCATAGGAAATAAAAAAAAAAATACAATTTCTGGGTCAAGAAATTAGTAAGTTGATGAAATGGCAACATGATTAGTGAGAGAAGGGGGCACACTCACATCGTGGTGATCACACTATGAAATTGATATCTGTGATTATTAAGCTATTTTGAATGATAGTAACTAAGTCTTTCAAGCGCCTGCCTTTGTCCTGCCATTATCAAAATGTAACTTTATTGAATTTAGTAATTTTGCATTATTTAAAATAATACAACCATTATAGATGATGAAGACTATTACCTACAGTAAATAGGATGATTATTGTTGTTTTTAAGTGTCATTGAGTCAGTTCCAACCCATAATGACCCTGTATAGAGTTTCCAAGGAATGGCTTAGAGGAGTGTTAATCTTTGTCTATGGTTGAAATTAGAATTTAGATGTGTAGTATGTATAAATTTAAAAGGGTTTTCATGACTTTAAATAGAAATAAGATATTATATTGATTTTTACCTATTTGAAAGTGACTATTTGTTTTGTATTGCATTCACTGAAGTGGAAAATTAGGTTGAGAAAATACAAAGAAATGAAAAACTCATTGTGAACTAGAATGAAAAGAAAAGTAATTAATTAGTGTGCTTTCCACTGCTTCTGAGAAATTTAATGCAATATAAAAAAAAAAGAATTAACTCTGGAGAAAAATAATCTAAAGAGCAAAGATCAAAATACTGCTTTCATTGAGATTTGGAACAATACAATGATATTTGAGTCTTGCAAATTTTTATATATAATTTGACTTTTATTATTTTAAGTATCCTTTTAAATTCTTGCATGAATGTTCTAAGACTACATCTAAATTAACAAATCAATATATAATATATGTTTGTCACTCAGGTGACTAACAACTTGTTCAACTGTAACTGGTATTGCCTTTGTTCTTACAATGCTACCACAGACTTGGTGATCAAAAATATTTGTCACTGTTTGACTTCTTCCTGGCCTAAAATAACTGTTTTTAATAATTAATTTAGAGAATGCTCAGGAATCTATAAAGAATTTTTTTTCCCCTTGCTGATTTTGTTGAAAGCTCAGTGGTCTTTATCTGGTCATGACCCTAAGAATAGCTTCTAATATTTTGCAAGTAGATTCATCAAAATTTACTTGCATCAAAATGTTTTTATAATATTTAATATACTTATTAAGGAGTACTGGTGTGATGCGGTGGGCTAAAGTACTGGACTGCAAGATCAGTTTGAACCACAGAGTCAGCAGTTCAAACTCAACAGCAGTTCCTCAGAAACCCTCTATAGGGTTACTATGAGTCAGAACCGACTTTATGGCATTTAACAACTACAACATAGTTATTAAGGAGTTCTTGTGTAGCACTATAAGATTAGCTCCTTGGAAGCCCTATAGAGGTTTAATATGAGACTAAACAAACTAGATAGCACTTAACAACATATTTATTAAATATGCTTTAAATACTTCCTCATAGGTAAGTTAAATTGTACACAATGTAATTTTGAGACCTAAAGGTAACTAAAACCGCTAAACTCTATTTATTGAAAGATGAAATGCAAACAAAAATATTGCAACTATTCTCTAGCCTTTAGATTCTTAATAGTCTTATGTATTAGAAATGCAGGCAGAGAACATTGTTGTTTTGGTTAAGTGCTATGAGTTGGTTTTGACACATAGTGACCCTCTATAGGGTTTCCAAGGAGCAGCTGGTGACTTTGAACTGCAACCTTGCCGTTCACATTGACCTTGCAGTCCAGTGCATTCAGGACAGTAAATGCAACCAAGTCTCTGAGATTGCTCATCAGGTGAGATACCTGTCTAAGAACCTGTTAGAAGAAAATGCGTTGCACTAGTGAGTTTGTT
This sequence comes from Chrysochloris asiatica, assembly GCF_000296735.1. NCBI lineage: Eukaryota > Metazoa > Chordata > Mammalia > Afrosoricida > Chrysochloridae > Chrysochloris > Chrysochloris asiatica. The sequence continues at coordinate 2,785,738 of NW_006408816.1, forward strand.
TTATTTTGTTACAGTGAGAAATTGTCTCAAATTTAGTAGCTTAAAAACCACATAAATTATAACATCAAATTTCTATAGTTTAGAAGTGTGATGTTGGTCTCACTGGGCTTAAACCAGAGTGTCAGCTGAGTTGCATTCTTTTCTAGGAGCTATAGGGGAGAAACCCTGTCCTTGCTCTTCACATCTTCTAGAAGTTACCCATATTCCTTTATTCATGTTTCATATCCTGCATATTCAAAGCTAGAAGTGTCCAATTTCTCCAATTATTAATAATTAGTCATATCTTTCTCTGACTCTGACCACTTCTGAGAATGTTTCTTTGAACCATTCAGGTGGTTAGGTTGACCTATCATCTCAAATGATCCAGAATAATTTCCCAGTCTCATGTTGTTTAACATCACAAATTTACCAAGGTTCTTTTTCCATCTAGAGTAACCTGTTTTCACAGCTTCTATATGATTAGAACATTGCCATCACTAGAGAGTTGTTAGTCTCCCTACCATGTGGCAGAAATTAGAATCACATCTAAACAGTAGAAAAGCTATATAAGTAATCATTATTTATGAAATGGCAATTAATTGGTTTCCCTAATATTTATACATGATAGCTATGTATATTGGACATTTTTGATATGTTTTTAATAGATGTATGTATACACATAATGTATATATGTGTATTTCATGCTTACATTTGTAGGTTGTTTATAGCTATAGATATAAAATTACATTTGATGCTATATGTTTTCTGTATTGATATTACTGAATGTTATCAAAATAATGACTGACTTTTATTATTTAATGAGTCTTATAACTGTAACCAAATTTAGTATTTCATCATCTTTCATTCTTATGTTGTTGTTGTTGTATTCCACCAAGTTGATTCTGACTTATAGTGGCCCTATATACAATCCTATATACAATAGAACTAAATATTTCCTCAGGAGCTCTAGTAGCGTAGTGGTTATGAATCGGGTTGCAAACCGAAAGGTTTGCAGTTCAAAACGACCAGTTGTTCCATGGGGAAAAATGAGGCTTTCTGCTCCTGTAAAGATTTACAGCCTCAGAAACCCTGTACGGATTCACTGTGAGTCAGAACCGACTCCACGGCACCTAACCAACCAAACATTTCTTTGTCCTGTGCCATCCTCACAGTTGTTATACTTGTGCTCATTGCTGATGCCACTGTGTGAATCCATCTTACTAGAAGTATTCCTCTTTTATGCTGAAGTTCCACTTTAACAAGCATGATGTCCTTCTCCAAGGGCTGGTCCTTCCTTATAACATGTCTGAACTGTGAGAAAAGAAATTTCACCATCCTGGCTTCTAAGAATCATTTGACTGTGCTTCATCCAACAAAGAAGTGTTTGTTCTTCTGGTATTCCATGATACTTTTAATATGCTTTTTCAACACCATAATGCAAATGTTATCAATGCTTCTCCATTGTTCCATATTCATTGTCCAGCTTTCACATGCACATGAAGTGATTGAAAAGACCATGACTTTGGATAACTTTGGACATGCAGCACTTTACTTCTCAAACTGGTATATTTGCTCTTGAACACTTTAAAGAGATCTTTTGTAACAAATTTGCCTAATGCATACAATACGTCATTTGATCTCTTGATTGCTGCTTTCTTAAGTATTGATTCTAGATCTAAACAAACTGAAGCTTTTTATAACTTCAAGCATTTTTCCATTTACCATATTGTTATTTATAGCTCTAATTGTGAGAATTTTTGTTTTCTTTACATTGAGGTATTCTTAGTTATCTAATGATACTATAAAAGAAAAAAAAAAAGTAGGCTTTAACAAACAGAAATGTATTATCTCACAGTTTAGGAAGCTAGAAAACCAAATTCAGAAGGCTGACTTTTGGAGAAGTCTTTGTTTTTGTTAGCTCTGGGGAAAGTTTCCTGTCTCCTTTCAGCATCTGTAGCCCCAGTACTCCTTGGATATTTCCATACACCTTGGCATACATCTTCACCTGGATCTAGGAGTTTCACAGGGACTCCAGGCCCAAATGACACACTCCTGGCTCTTCTGTTTGGGTGGCAGTAGTTTTTCTCTGCTCAAATCTGAAACCATATGGGGGCCATGGGCCTTTGCTTACATCCATATTCAATATAGGAATCCTGGTGTGGCGCTGTGTGTTAATGAGCCAATGGACACATGTTTTTTTGTTGTTGTTTTCAAATGTCTATGACTAAACTAGTCACTAGCTGAAGAAAATAACTCTTTAATCTAGATCATCAAGGTTTCACAATTTAGTACTTGTGATATTTTGCATCAAAAATTAATT
>NW_006408816.1:2788136-2790380 GCF_000296735.1 Chrysochloris asiatica
TGAATAAAAAATCAAATTATAATTCAATATATATTCATTTATTTGCTTGATTTCTGATGGAATCATATTAGAACGTTAAACATATTTATATTTGTGATGTAGCTATTCAGTTTTTGACTAAATTTGCTAATAATGACTCAGAAATGAAAATTATAAAACAAAACTTCATATTGAAATAGACAAAATGCATTTAATCAACCATCAATTAACTTAAGCATACATATGAAAATAAATAAAAAAGTATTGCAAAAATCACAATCACTTATTAAACAAATATATCAAAATGTGAAGCTATTATTTATTTCTTAACACATTCTTCATGAAAGTCTATACATTTCTGAAGGTGGTGCTTCCATTTCTCAAACTCTGCAAAGAAAAACTCTGTGCTCTTTGACCCACAAACCAAAAGGACAGATTTGCCATGATATCTTGTTCCTCTTAAATATTCTATAGGTTTGTGGAATACCAAAAAGTCTCAAGAGGCAATATCAAGGCTGTTTGATTGGGTGGATTGGGTAAGGTTTCAAAAGAAAATTCTTGGAGAATAGCTCTTATTACTTTTGATAAATGAGCAGGTTCACTGTCTGGATTAATAATATTTCTTTGATTTCCAGGCCTTTTTCTTACCAATGCAGTTTTTTTTATTTGTTTGTTTGTCTGTTTGTTTTAAGTTTCTCATAATACACCCCTATGATTGTCATATTTTTAGAAAAATTTAGCTTGCATGTGATATTAATAATATTTTTTAGTGATTTCCACATTCCATTGGGTCACCTCTCTTTGGAATGGACACAGATACGGATCTCTTCCAATCAGTTGGCTAGATAACTGTCTTCCAAATTTCTTGTTATAGTGTCCACAGTGCCACATCAGTTTATTGAAAGTTTTCAGTTTGTATCTCTTCAAATTCTGAAGCCTTGCCTGTTTCCCATGCCTTCAGTGCACCTTGGATTTTTCCTTCAGTACCAATGATTCTTGATCACATGTTACCTCTTGAAATGGCTGAACATCAAACATTTCTTTTTGGTACAATGATTCTGAGTATTCCTTCCATTTTAATTGAGGCTTTGTACATCATTCAATATTTCATCCATAAAATCTTTCAATATTTCATGTCAAGGCTTAAATTTTTACTTCAGTTCCTTCAACTTGAGAAATGTTAAGCGTGTTTTTTTCTGTTTGGCTTTGTAACTCCAGCTTTTTGCACATTTCATTGTAATATTTGACTTTGTCTTCTTGAGCTGCCCTTAGAAATTTTCTGTTTTAATTTATTTATTTATTTTCATTTATTCCAATCACCTTAACACTTATACACCTCTAATAAAATTCACTGGAAAAAAACCCTTGCCAAAAAGAGATGACCCAACAGAATGTATGAATTATGCAATATTAATATTGCATACACATAAAATTTTGCTAAAGATAATTATAAAAACTACTGCAACAGTACATTGGAAAGGAACTGTCATATGTTCAAGCTGGATCAGATGAGGACATAGAACAAGGAATATCATTGCTCATGTCAGATGGATCTTACTTGATAGCAGAAACTATAAGAAATTTGTTTTTCTGTGCTTTATTGACTATGCAAATGCTTTCAATTGTGTAGATCATGACAAGCTATGTAAAACATTGGGGAGGGTGAGTATTCCAGAATACTGAATTGTACTCGTGATGAACCTACACATAGACTAATAGTCGATGGTTTAAACAGAACAATAGGACACTGAATGGCTACAATTAAGAAAGAGTTATATTCTTTCACCATATTTATTCAATCTGTATGATGAGTAAATAATTTGAGAAGCTGTATTATATGAAGAATAATGTGGCATCAGAATTGGCAGAATAGTCTTTCACAACATTTATGATGCAAATGATAAAACATTACTTGCTTCAAGGGAAGAGGACTTAAAATACTTACTGATGAAGATCAAAGACCACAGCCTTCAGCATAGATTTCAACTCAATATAAAGAAGACAAAAATCTTCACTACTGGACCAATAAATAGCATCATGACAAAGGACAAAAGATTGAAGTTGCAAAAGACTTCATTTTTCTTGGATGCACAATCAACTCTCATGGAAGCAACAATCAAGAAATTAAATGATATGTTGCATTGCGCAAATCTGATGAACAAGACCTCTTTAAATTGTTAAAGAGCAAATATGGCAAATGTTGCCCCTTAAACTGGAATGGTTGACCATTCTTTGATGAGCATACCTTACTAGTATTGTTACCTC
>NW_006408816.1:2790900-2799324 GCF_000296735.1 Chrysochloris asiatica
ATTGTCTTTTGTGGACTATGTTGTTAATTGACTATGGTGTCCCCTGAGACTATGTCCCGGAGCCTTCAGATACAATGATTCATTGTGTCTAGATGTTTAGAAATGTCTAAGTTTTCGTAATTTTGCACCCTGTATATTCAACCACATTCATAGATATATTTGACAAGAAGGTAAATATCCATGTACACATACCTTCTGTCAAACTTTTATATATTTGTGCATATACTCCCACTCTCCCTCCAATGCCCTTAGAGCACTGTTGCTGCAGGACTGTGCATAAAATGGTATTTATCTCTACAGTTTTTAATGCTTACATTCTTCCCTCCACAATGTTTTACATAGCTGTCTTCACCTGTGTTTATCTTTCTTTTTCCAACCTCCCTCTATTGTGTATTGCTGTCCCCAACATTTAACACCTGTTTACCATCAAGCCCTCAAAAATATTTCTTTTAGCGTGAAAAACTGAGTTATCATACAATAGTGTTATCATACAATATTGACCATTGTATTTGACTAATTTCACTCAGCAAAATGTCCTACAGGTCGTCCAGGTGTTTTGGAGATTCATCGTTATTCTTCAATGTTTTGTAGTATTCCATTGTGTGTATGTACCAAAGTTGTTTATCTATTCATTCATTAATACATGTTTAAGCTGCCTTTATCTTTTTGCTATTGTGAATACTGCTGTGATGAACATGGATGTATGTATAGTTATTCTTGTCATGGCTCTTATTTCTTTAGGATATATATCAAGTAGAGAGATTGCTGGGTTATACAGATTTCTATTTCCAACTCTTTGAGCAAGGGTTATACTGTTTTCAATAGTGGTTGCACAATTTTACAGTGTAGGAGAATCCGAGTCTTTTCACATCCTCACCAGCATTTGCTGTCTTCTGTTTTGTTTTGTTTTTAACTTTGTTATTAATGCTGGGGTGATATGAAGTCTTACTGTTGTTTTGATTTGCATCAAGATTCTTGGTGTGGCATTGTATGATAAGCACTGGACTGCTAACCACATTAGCAGTGGTTTGAACCCACCAGCTGCTTCTTAGAAACCCTATACAGGGTTACTCTGAGTCAAAATCAAATCAACGGCACACTACGATAGCAACAACAACATCAACAAAAAATTGGCAAATTATCGCTAACATTTCTTCATATGTTTGTTGGCTGCCTGAATGTCTTCTTTGGTGAATTGTTTGTTTTGGTACTTTGCTGATATTAAATTGGATTATTTGTCCCGTGCGTGCGGGAGCTGTTGAGGTTTTCTTTACATTTTAGAGATTAATCTCTTATCTTATATGTCACAGTAAAAACTTTTTTTCTAGTTCTGTTTGTATTCTTTTGCTGAAATCTTGTAATGCTCCTAAGTATCTAAATTTAGGCAGTCCTTTTCTAATTTAAAAACTTTCAGTTTCCCCTTGTTCTGTTTGAAAAACTGCATTTTGGTCTATGTACAAATTCCTCATAAGCACAATTAAGTATTCCAGAATACTCATTTTCTATAATGTTGTCCATACCTTGTCATGAACCACACAATTGAACGCTTTTGCATAGCTAATAAAGCACAGGTAAACATCTTTATAGCATTCTCTGCTTATATCAGCAATGATATCCTTCATTTGATGTTCTCTTCTGAGTCTGGCTTGAACCTCTGGCAGTTCCCTGTCAATGTATGGTTGCAGTCCTTTTTAAATCATATTTAGCAAAATTTTACTTGCATGCTATATTAATTATATTGTCCAATGATTTCTGCATTCCACTGGATAACCTCTATTTAGAATGGGCACAAATATGGATTTCTTCAAATTAGGCCAGGTAGCTGTCTTTCAAATTTCTGGGCATCAATGATTGAGTGCCTCCAGTGCCGAATCAGTTTGTTGAAATATTCCAATTTGTATTCCATAAATTTTTGGTGCTTTGTTCCCCAATTAAAACATTGAAGTCTACTTGAGTTTCTTGTCATTTGGAAGTTTGGAATTACACTTTTCCCTCTATTTGTATTGTGGTTGTTTTCATTATAAACTGAGATCTCTGGTTCCTTATTGTCAGTACTATAGGTTTGTTTTACTTTGGAAACGTCTATATTTGGATTGAGTTCTGGGTAGTGTTGTTCTGTATGTCAATTTCAGATTGTTGTCTGCTGTTGTTGTTTCTCCCTCTAAGAAATTCCCTTGAGTGTTTTTGTAATTTTTGTCTGGTTATTACAAATTCCTTTAGTTCCTGTTTATTCAGAAATGCTTTAATTCCACCACATACTTGAGGGTTAGTTTTTCTGGATATATGATTCTTGGATGGCATGGTTTTTTGTCTGTTTTTTTCTTTTATTGTTGTTGTTGTTAAGTGCCATTGAGTCGGTTCTGGCCCATAGTGACCCTGCATAGGATTTCTGAGGTTGTAAATCTTTACGGGAGCAGAAAGCCTCATCTTTCTCCCTCAGAGCAGCTGGTAGTTTAGAACTGCTGACCTTGCGGTTCACAGCCCGATTCGTAACCACTGCACTACCAAATATTTCTTTTATAATATTGTATATAATTTCCCATTGCATTCTTGTCTGCCTGGTTTATGACTTATTCATTTTCCTTTGTAGGTAACTCTTGTTTTTTTTTGAGCTGCTTTTAGGCTTCTTTCCTTGCTTTTGAGATTTTGGAGAGTTTGTTTATAATATGTCTTAGTGATTTCCTTTTGGGTTCTGTTATATTTATGTTTTTTTATCAGCTTGACTTGGCCAGTATTCCCAGTGATTTGGTAGTTGAGATGAGGTAATCTCCATGGTAAGACCTAATACAGTGTAGTTAATTCTATGGTGCTTAGCTATGAACAGTCATAGTTACCTCTACGATTATTGGTGATGAGCAGCCAATAAATGGAAAGGATATTTTCTCAGGGATTGACATACTTCCAATATAATGGACACTCAGGCAAAATTTGCTTACTTCTTACTTGTTCCCGATCTTGCATCTGGCTCATCTTCTACCCTGTACATCTTTGGACTTGAGTCTGTGGCCTGTTTCATTATCTTCCTGTCTGCCACATCTGCCTGTCTGCCTGTCAGACTTGCCTGCTTGTCTGTCTACTGGACCCAGAATTGGAGTTCCTCCACCTTTACAATTGTGAACCATTTCCTTGATATATAAACTCTCTATATAGACCCGATACACAGTAGCTATGGTTGGAACTGACTTGACAGCACTTAATAACAACAGCACCAATATGTAGCTTTCACTGGTTTTACTTCTCTAGAGAACCCAGGCTAAGAAAGCATCTATCCTGGTTGGGGATTTTTCAGTTTCTTGAATACTTATCTTTTTGTCTTTCATGATGTTAGGAAGTTTTCTTCCAATAACTCTCTGTAGTTTCTTTGTGTCTTCCTCTTCTGGAATTTCAATTATCCATATGTTATTTCTCGCCATATTGTCCCACAAAAATTTCAGGCTTTCTCCAGAATTTTTATTTCTTTTCTCTTATTGATCTTCTACTTCTTTTTATGAGAGATTTATATTTAGCCCACTAATATGGGCTTCCACTGCTGCAAATCTACTCTTTGCATTTTTATTGTATTATCCATTTCTGAAATCTGAAGATAATTAATGTGTTTTTATTTGCAGGTTTTGTACTGTCTCCAGTATTTCATCTATTTTGTTCATTTATTTCACTATTGCTTTTCTGAATGTTTCATTTGTTTCCTTGAAATTTCTCTCAATCTATTGAAGATACCTAAATATCATTATTTTTGATTTTGTTATCCATAAGCCAAGGAGTTTATGTGGTAGGTGGCAAGTGATGAGAAGGTGTAATTCACAGTCCTAGGAGTTCCTATAGGCCTAGGCATTGTCTGTGCCTTAATTAAGAAATAGTTTGTGCAGACTCCAAAACTATTGAGATTAAGCTTTTCCAGCCCAGAGGGTAACCTGGGGCAGTCAGTACCATGAGTTCCTTTGTGCTTACAAATTATATGTTTTACATATTCTGGATTAAGTTTTATACCTTCATTACACCTTTAATATTAGCTATTGATATATGAACAATATAAATGTTCACATTAATTCATATAAACATATATATGGATATGTGCTTCAAAACTTGATATCTCATCCTGGCTTTGGGTTTTATTTACTCATTAATTTATATTTCATAATTGTGCTATTTAGATTGCTATTTTCATGTGAGATGATACCTTGAACTTACTTAATATGGCTTTTCTAACCCATGTCTTAGTGATTGGGTGGGACCATGTAAATAGGTATATAGCACTCTAAGGCTGGGATTGTGTTAGTTTTGTCATCCAGCTAAGTTTAAAAGGAGCCATCTCAGAAGAAGGAATGAGTGATTCAAGGACCATCAAGAAGGTAGAGCATGAGAAACAGCAACAGCAGAGACAGTGGCCATGGCAGAGGTCACGCAGAGGCAGTGGCATGGAGGGACAAAGCAATTTCAGGATCTAGGTCCATGGATTGAGTAAAGCTAAAGTGCCTGCAAACAGGAGACTGGCTTGCAGAATGTGTCCATTGGGCATTCACAGCCTGGATAGAATAGTTTTGTATCACTTGCCTGATCAGGGTAGAGGTCAAAGTGTCAATATGGCTGAGAGGCCAAAGACAAGAGTGAAGTATACCTACAGTATGGCAGACAACAGATGTTCCTTATTGGAGAACTGCTGCATCCTAAATTGGTTTTGATCCTGAATTGTACCCTGTTCATTTATCTAATAAACCTCATAATCATAAGTATTGTTATGGATTCTGTGTGGCCATTGCAATGGATTATTGAACCTAGATGTGAAGGCGAGAGTGCTGTGAAAGGGAAGGTTAAATAAGGTTGTAGGGTGGGAAGCTTGTCTAAGTGTGCTTCACAGGAATCATCCCAGGACTGATTTTAAGTTTGAGTCACTTTCCCCCTTGTGAAGTCAGGGGAAGTCAGACATGTTCTCCCACAAGTTTTTTGCAATAGTTAAAACTGTTTCTGCAAAATCAGTTTGAGTTAATTCATACTTAAAATTTGCATTATGAAATAAATATAGTGAAATGTTTGTACTATATTTACTCTGAAGTACAAACTTGTGAGATCTTTTATATTCCACTAAATATTCATTCCAGTACATTGCATATTTAAATAACATTTGAAAATGACACTACAGTCTTTTGTTTCCAGATAGATCAGAGAAAGTATAAAGGTCTTCCTCATCCTGTTTAGGCATTTTTAAAATGCATATGATACAGTATTCATTTACACTTGTTAAATGTTTCTGATATCAAGACTGCCATTCACGCATCAATTACTGAGAGAAGAAAAGTTCTATAGTCAAGTTAATATATCTAACTTAGTTAAAAGTATATATTGTTGTTAAGTACCATTGAGTTGGTTCTGACTCATAGCAATCCCATAGAAGGTTTCAGAGGAGCAGTTTGTGGATTCAAACTGTTGACCTTATGGTTAACAGTCCAGTGCTTGTGCTACAGAACCACACCAGGATTCAGAGAAAAATTGTAAGTGTGATGGCATTGTGTCCAGTTAATATGTGGATAGACAATATTGTTTCTTATAAGAATGGTGAGGATAAAAAGAGCAGTAAAGTTGAGAATGTTGAAATATGAACATACTTTCAAAATATGTCTGTCAGTCTATAAAGTAAGAATTGATATTGTTAGCTGTCTAATGAGCATAATGGATAACAATTATTTAGAACTAGATACACTGGTAGTGTAGTGTTTATGAATTGGGCTGTGAACCACAAGGGCAGCAGTTCAAAATTACCAGCTGTTCAGTGGGAGAGAGACAAGGCTTTCTACTCCCGAAAAGATTTACAGCCTCGGAAACCTTGTACAGGGTCGCTATGAGTTGGAACCGACTCCACGGCATATAACCAACCAACCAAGATACTGTTACATCTTTTAAAATATGTTTCCATTTTTGCAATGCTTTTTGTCAGTAAAGTCCCTATAAAATGTAACTCCCAATATTGCAGTACATTTCTCGGGAGTTCTTGCAATGGGTCAGAAATGCGTGTTTCTATCAGGACCTCCAGTACTGCACTAGTCAATGATGATTTCCTACAAACAGAGATAACAGATCTCTGTTGGTGAGTGTCTGACACCATGGGTGTCCATGTTTCTCCAGCATGTATTCTGCTGTTCCCCAGTTATGCTACTGCTGCTCTATCACTATTTCTTTAGGTTCTTACATATATGGGAAAATGGGTGTTTCAAGGGAGCAATCCAAACCTCTTCTTTATTTTAGAACATGCTAGCGAGACCTCAATACCTGTTATGTATGTTTAATATTTATATATTTTCCTTGTACTTTTGTTTTTTTATGTCTCTTCCTGGTTTTTTTTTTTGTTTGTTTTTGTTTTTTTATGTCCTGTAAAATAAACTGCAAAATAAGCCCAAGTTCGGTTTGAATTGCAAGGTTGGCGGTTCAATATTAGCAGCCACTCCTCAGAAACACTGTACAGGACTTGACGGCACTTAACAACTACAACCGTCCTCACAAACTGGCCAAAATAATTAAAATGTGTTCAGACAATGTTTACTAGACATAAAAGTGAATCTTTCTAAAATATATACTTCTTAAAGAAAATAAAATATAGTGTGGTTTATAGATTATTTGGAGTCCTGGTATGGCGCTGTGGGTTAATGCACCAGACTGCAAAGCTGTTTGAACTGCAAGGTAGGCAGTTCAAGCTTACCAGCTGCTTCTCAGAAACCCTATGCAGGATAGTTATGGGTCGGAATCAACTCGACAGCACTAAACAACAACAACATAGACTGTTTAAATAGTCCACAAGTCAAAGTGAGAGATTACATGTAAATTCTTTGATGTCTCAAGTTAAAGAACCTATTCTTCCATATATGTTGGTAACAATTATGTACTGTCTTAGAAAGGAGTCCTTCAGGAAAGAGAAAAAAAAAACATATAGATATAGGTTATACACTCACACATACACAGACTGATTTCTTCAAGAAAGGAATTGACTTATGTGATTGTATGAGGCTGGCACATCGATAATCCATAGGCCAAATCAATAGCCTAGCAAATACTGCAGGATTGTTTCCCTAAATCTGTGTATCAAGTGCAAAGTAAAGACTAAGAATGTTCTGGTATAAAATCTATTCATAATCTTGAGGCAGAACACAATTTAGAGAAACTCAATTTTTGCTCCTAAGACTTTGAAAAGGTTTCTAGACTTTAAAATGATTACTAGCCTCATTCTGCTTTATTTAAGGCCATCTGATTTAACCACATGAAAACACTTTATAAAAGCCTCTAGACTAGTGTTTCTGAAAATGACTGGACACCATAACCTAGCCAAATTAACTGTTACATGAGTCAGTTGCTTTACTGGTTACTTGATCTGATGAGAGAGATATTATTTTAGGAGGGATTATACCTTTTTCAAGTTCACTTATCTGATAAATGGCAAAGTCAAAATTTAAATGATGAGTTGCCCGATTTTCTAGTCTTTGCTTTTCCCACAATAAGCTGCATCTTTTCATAGGATAAACTCCTGTAACATCTATATTGAATTCAACTGCATAAGGATTCATTCATTATTAAGGGAGTCTTTCTATTAAAAATGATGTAATATTCATAATGGCAGAAAATAAATGAAATTGGTTATTCCATGGGAAATGATCTTATCAAAAAGGAAAAATAAGTTGCCAAAGTGGTAATAATAGGGTTACAATTAATTTATTTCCTTAATAATAAAAGAACTTTAAAATGTCACAAAAAATATTTTCAATCTTTTTTGTCAAATCCATATTATATAATCATACAATATTAAAAATAGTGTCTGGATTTGGAGATACAGAATGAAAATGTTTAAAGGCATGTTATCTTCACATAAAATCTAATTCATTTTAAAAAGTATTTTCAATATAATTGTGCCATTAAATCACACACACACAAAATGGAAATTGTGTTAACAGCAGGATGTTATTTTTTATTGAGGGCAAACAGCAGGGTTGCTGCTAATGAGAACATCATCAACTTGTCTGCAAAAGGTCAGTCTAAAGAGCTTTTTACTCAATATCCCCTGAATTTTTTTCTCTGTGATAGGAATGTGCAGGCATATGATTATATATCTAGTCTCCGTTATGAAAATAAATATATAATTGCAAGACAAACATTCAGTATGTAACATATTAGTTAGAAGTTAATTTCTTTCCTAAAAGTGATATTAATATATTGTTTGAAACTTTGTATGTTTTTAACATTTTGCTATTATAGTTAAGTGTATTTGTCATTCAAGAACTTGGAAGGTATACAGCAGGGATGAGGAATGTCCAACCTGTAGGCTGTATTTGTTATTATTATTAGTTGGCACTGACTCATTCAACAGAATGAAATACTGCCCGGTCCTAGCCAACCTCATAATCTTTGCTATGCTTGAGCCCATTGTTGCTGCCACTGTGCCAATCC
>NW_006408816.1:2800234-2802518 GCF_000296735.1 Chrysochloris asiatica
TGTTTTGGCAGTCCATAGTAATTTCAACATTCTCCTCTAACACCATAACTCAAATTCATCAGTTCTTGTACGGTCTTCCTTATTCACTGTCCACCTTTCACATGCCTATGAGGTTATTGAAATTACTATGGCCTGGGTCAGGTGTACCTTAGTCCTCATACTGACATCTTTGTTATTAAACCATTTAAAGAGGTCTTGTTAAGCAGATTTGTCAACACTTGTTTTAATTTCTTGACTGCTGCTTCCATGAGTGTTGATGGTTGATCAGAGCAAAATGAAGTCTCTGATAACTTCAAACTTTTCTCCATTTATATGGATGTTATTTATTGGTCCCATGTTGATGACTTTGTTTTCTTTACATCGAGTTATACCCATACTGATGGCTGTGGTCTTCAAACTTCATCAATAAGCCACCATTCATCTTTCAGTTTGTCTTACTGTGGTAGCTTGCGTGTTGCGGTGATTCTGGAAGCTATGCCGTGAATATTTTAAATACAAGAAGGATTACCCACATTGGACAGGTTTCAGCTGAACTTCCAGGTGAAGAAAGACTAGGAAGAAGGAGAGATAGACTACTTCCAAATATTTTAGTCACTTAAACTTTATTAATAGCAGTGGAACAATGTCAGCACCAGAATATTGAATATTGAAACATGATGAACAACAGCAAAATATTGTCAGATATAGTGCCAGAAAATGAGCCCCTCAGGTTGAAATGCATTCAAATTCTGACTGGAGAAAAGCTGCCTCCTCAAAGTAGAGTTTACCCTGATGGTATGAATGGAGTAAAGCCCTCGGGACCTTCATTTGTTGATGGGGCACAACTCAAAATGAAGAGAAACAGCTGTAAACGTCCATTAATAATTGGAACATGAGATGTATGAAGTATGAATCTAGGAAAATTGGAAACTGTCAAATATGAAATGGAACACATAAACATCTTATCGTAGGCGTTATTGAGCTGAAATGCACTCGTATTGTCCATTTTTAATCTGACAATCACATGGTTTACTATGCCGGAAGTGACAAATGGAAGAGGAATGGCATCACATTAATCAATAGAAAGGACATATCAAGACTCTTCTTGAAGTACAAACTTGTCTATGATAGAATAATACAAGGAAGACCAATTAATACCACTATAATTCAATTTACACAACAACCACTAAATCCAATGATGATGATATTGAAGAATTCTACCACTTCTTCAGTCTGCAATTGATTGAACATTCAATTAAGATGTATTGATAATTAATGATGATTGGAATGCAAAGGTTAGAAACAAAGAGGAAGGATTAATAATTGGAAAATATGGGTTTGGTGATAGAGGTGATGCTGGAGATTGCATGATAGAATCCTGTAAGACCCATGACTTCTTCATTGCAAATACCTTTTTTAAACAACCTAGAAGACAACTTATACACATGGACCTCACCAGATGGAGTACACAGAAATTAAATTGACTACATGTGTACAAAGAGATGGCAGGGCGTAGTAGGCCCATGAAATTATTTGGTCTATAACTGCCAAGGCAACCACAGTTTCATTGCATTGTTGTTCTTATTGTTATGTGCCATGGAGTCAGTTCTGACTTATAGCTACCCTGTACAGGGTTTCTGAGTCTATAATCTTTACGGGAACAGAAAGCCTCACCTTTCTCCCATGGAACAGCTGGTAGTTTCAAACTGCTGACCCTGAGGTTAGCAGCCTGATTTGTAACCACTATGCTACCAGAGCTCCTTAGGGATGAGCTAATTAAATGTTTTGCAAAAAAAAATAGCAGACATTTTTTAAGTTGATAATCTTGTATGGCCTGCAAATGAGGCTATAAATTTTGACAGATAAAAATGTCCCTATCTCTGTAAGGAACATTAAGCAAGGGTAAAGGGCATGGCTTTAAATTAAGATAAATCAAGGTACAAATTGACCTGGTTATTTACTTTTCTTGCTATATTAGCAGCAGAAAGATAAAGTATTTGGAAACCATACACCATGTATCTTACTGCAATGATTTTGCTCCATTAATGCTTTTTAGTTTACCAAACTTAAATAATATTTAAAAAGAAAAGAATTTGAGTCCTTCCATGATGACAAGTTTCAGTGTCTCTTACAACATCCATTTTGACCTTTTCCTTTTTTCTTGTCTTCTTAATGACTTTTTGCTTTCTTCCTATATGATGTTCTTGATGTCATCACACAACAATTCTGGTCTTTGGTCTTTAGTGTTTAATGTATCAAATTTGTTCTTCAGATGATCTCCAAGTTCAGGTGGGATATATTCAAG
>NW_006408816.1:2823898-2835459 GCF_000296735.1 Chrysochloris asiatica
ATATATATAATTTATTAAGGGAGATCTGCAAGACCTAAAGGATGAACAGACAGGGAAGACCATAAGCCTTGATAATGAAGAATCTGACTGAAGTCCAGAAAGTGTTGATAGAACACCATAATGTTAGCAATGATGTGATAACTACTGAAATTGGGAGTTCCTGTTGTTTGACATTTTTAACTGTAAAGGAAAATCTTGGACTTAGTAAACCTTCCACTCAATGAGAGCAAAAAACATTGCGTGAACACCATTTAGCTCAAATAACTGATCTTTCCACCAATTTTTTAAACAAGATCCTAGCTAATAAAAACTATTTTATGGAATGAACCATAACTTTTAGGAGTCTTGTATTTACCAATATGATGCAGATAGCAAGCTTCAATTAAAATAGTAGTTTCTTCTGAATATTGTCTATGGGTAGTTTCCTTTAACCTCAAATGATTAGAAAAGAAAAAGGAATGAAATCAGATACATAGGAAGGAATAAATGATGCTGCATTGAGGAGATTGCAACCAATGAAATGAAATAAAATGTGTATGACTGTAGAACTGATATTCTGTTTTACAAACCTTCACCTAATTCACATTAAAACAAATAATAGCAACAAAACAACAGTGGCTTCTCAAGGGATCAAATGAGCCACTTAAATGCAAGGCAGATCTGTCAAGTAACAAGGTTGTGATAAGGTTTTGGGGGACTTTAAAGTGGTAAACTTGAAAGATTTTCTTGAAGGGCACAGGCTGATTACACCGGTTTATTATAGAGAAATTTCAAGAAGATTGAAAATTGCATTGGTAAGAAAAAAGGCCAGGAAAGTTGTACCAAGGATTTTTTTTTTTTTTTTTTCCCCGTCATGACAATGCACCTGCTTATTCTTAAAGGGGAGAAAAGGCTGTCCAACAAGAATTCCATTAAGGAACCTTACCCCATCCATCCTACAGTCTTGATATTTCCCCTTCAGACATATTTTTGTTCCCCCAAATAAAATAACATTGTAATGACATAGGATCTGTGTTCCTTAATAATTTGAAAACTGCAATTTGGACATGGTGTAAATCAAAGAGCACAGAATTCTCTCTAAAGGGTTAGAGAGATATAAACACCACCTTCAGAAGTGTATAGACGTAGAGGGAAGATATATCAATAAATACTATTTCACATTTTGATATTTTGTTTGATAAAGTTCATACTATATTGTAGCAATACTTTTCAACAAATCTTCCTGGTATATATGGGGAGAAAAATTGAGGAATTACATTTACAAATATGTGGGTCCTGAAAGTTTGCTCTGGTAGTGTAATGGTTACAAATTGGGCTGCTAATTTTAAGGTGACCTGTTCGAAACTACCAGTGGTTCCACGGGAAAAACATAAGGCATTCTGCTCCCGTAAATATTTACAGCCTCGGAAACCCTGTACAGGGTCACTATGAGTCGGAACTGACTCCAAGGCACATCACCAACAACAACAATGAGCAAGGTTTGGTGGCATAAAGGTTAAATGCTCTGCTGTTAAATGAAAGCTTGATGGTCCAAATCCACCCAATTTATCCATAATCTGGCGTTCTATTCAGTTCTGCACAATCATATGGGGTGTCTATGAGACATTAGGAGTATAATGTTGTTGTTGTTATGTGCCGTGGAGTTGGTTTCGACTCATAGCTACCCTGTACAGGGTTTCCGAAGCTGTAAATCTTTACGGGAGCAGAACGCCTCATCTTTCTCCCGTGGAACAGCTGGTAGTTTCGAACTGCTGACCTTGAGGTTCGCAGCCCGATTCGTAACCACTACGCTACCAGAGTTCATTAGGAGCATAATAAACATTGTTAAATATTACCATAAATGTTAGAGTAGTAGGAATTCTGAACAAGTACACATTTGAACCCTGAAATATCAAGTCTAACAGCAGTTAATATGGGAGACACAACTAGGAAGCAAGTAATAAATGACATTTGTTGACATCGATCTTTTGTTCCTGTTTTTAAAATGGCTCCTTTTAAGCCTAGAGGGATGGCAAAACTAAACAATACTGGCATTAGAATCCTGTAGTCCTTATTTGAATGATTCCATCCAAGTGACAGCATTGATGGACTGCCTGCAGCGTGTCAACAATAGTGAGGTTGGCCCAGGATCGGGCAGTGTTTCGTTCTGCTGTGTCATAAGGTCGCTATGCGTCAGTATCAATTCGATGGCACCTAACAACAACAACAATCAAATTATTTGGAGTCCTGGTGTGGCACTGTGTGAGAATGTACTAGATGGTAAGGTCAGTTTGGGATACAATGTTGGGTGTTCAAACCCTCCAGCCACTCTTTGAAAACCCTATACAGGGTGGCTGTGAGTCTGAACTGACTCAACAGCACTTAACAACAGCAATAATCCAATTATTTGGTGGGAATTAAGGAGACTTTCATTGAAAATGCATATCAAATAAATTCCTGGTATCACATACCCTCTATGACTTCTAATACTGTAAATCTTAATGGAACCTGCCTAATACATCTTTCTCCCATGGAGTACTTGGCAGGTTTGAACAGCAGAAATGTTTGTAAGCAATTGAGTGCTTGTTGTAAATGCAAA
Organism: Chrysochloris asiatica; assembly: GCF_000296735.1. Lineage (NCBI taxonomy): Eukaryota > Metazoa > Chordata > Mammalia > Afrosoricida > Chrysochloridae > Chrysochloris > Chrysochloris asiatica. Next base: position 2,826,477 of record NW_006408816.1, read on the forward strand.
CTTTTTTTCTCTCAATCTTGTCTTTGCCAAACAATGTGCATGCAATAATAATTTATTATTTTTGTTTCTTTCTTTTTAATTTCTTGACTGTTTTTAGGTCTTTCTTTTTCATCATTTCAAATGTTTTTCACTTACCTGGAAAACTACATTGGTAATTTCACACATTTTTAAATAGGAGTTCACCTACAGTTTACATATTATTCTTCTATAAATGTACCTGTAAACTTATTTATACTTTAAAAAAAACCTATTTCTCTATAGCCAATAAATGAGCTACGAAAACAGATATTGAATAATTTCCCAGTGAAGAAATAGACAAGTAAGCAATATGCAGAATGTAAGTTCACAAAAGCAAGATAATATTTATTGCATATGTTGGGCTAATAGATGTTGCTATATGATCCTATTTGAGACCTGATGTCAGTACTTAGAAGGGCTAGAAATTACTTAAAGATGGTTGTGATATTAAGGCAGATACATAGAAGATTTGTAACAATATTAATAATAATAAGTATTATCATTTTGTGTTCCAGTCACTGTTCTAAATGCTTATATGTATTAACTCATCTAAACCACAGAGAAAATTGGATAGAAACTATTATTGCTCTCTTTAAAAATTAGGTATTTGTTGTTAGTGCCGCCCAGCAGGTTTCAACTCATAGCAAACGCGTATAGGGTTTCTGAGGCTGCAAATCTTTTCTGTAGCAGAAACCCTTATCTTTCTACTTTGGAGCAGCGGGATCTCTTACAGAATCACAGCAATTCTACATTGAGATTATTTTGGTATGGTACTGTAAGATTAGCACTGGATGCATACTACAAGTCAGCAGTTCGAACCCACCAGATGCTCCTTGGAAACCCTACAGAGTGTTGCTATGATTCAGAACCGACTTAACAGTGCTGAACAACAGCAAAAGTTATTATAGGTCAAGGAGAGTAAGAGGAAAGAGGGGAAGATAATGGTCTTGTCAGTGGGAAGAACGGTCACATACAAGAGAAAACATGGATAAAGCAACTGATGTAATTTAATATGACTTTGCTGTGATTTGCTCTGTATTTGCAAAGTGTGTCTTAAATGTTATTTGTGTGTAAAAGGTAGGGAATGTAGAAAAGGTAAATAATAAGCAACAAGTCTGAAGTACTGGGTTGTAGCCATATTGTTTGTGTTTTAGGATTTATATTTGCTTGTTTTTACATAATACAAAAATGTGTTGTTGTTTATATTTTACTTAAAATGATCATGATACAGTTATGTTAACTAACATTTTAACATAATTCTTATCATGATAATTTTATTTCTATAAATAGGTAAACATACCTACCTGTTGTTGTTGTTGTTAAGTGCTGTCCAGTCGGTTCCCACCCATAGTGACTCTTTATAGGGTTTCCGAGGAGCAGCTGGTGAGCTTGAACCACAGACCTTGCGGTTCAGATGACTTTGCAGTCTAGTGCATTAACCCACAGCGCTACTCCAGGACTCCATACCAACTAGTGAGGATTAAAAATAGCACTGCAGGGATGTTTCTTTTTCATAGCAGAGACATTATTGTTAAGTGCTGTCAAGTTGGTTCTGACCCATAGCCATCCTGTATAGGGCTTCTGAATTTGAACTGCCAACCTAATGGTTCAAACGGACTTTGCAGTCTAGCACATAAACCTACAGCACCACACCAGGACTCCAGAGTTACTATTGTTGTTGTTGTCGTTGTTGTTATGTGACCTTACGTTTCGCAGCCCGATTCGTAACCACTACGCTACCAGAGCTCCTTAGCGTTACTAGGCACATATTTATTTTGAAAATATTTTTTTTGTTGTTGCTCGTTCATTGACAGATTTATTACACTAGAAACTTTTTTTTTTTTTTTTTGGCAAGCCTAAAAGGAGCTCTGGTCACATAGTGGTTACGGGTTGGGCTGCCACTCGGGAGAAAGATGAGGCATTCTGCTCCCGTAAAGATTTACAGCCTTGGAAACCCTATGCAGGGCCACTATGAGTCGGAACCGACTCCACGGTACTTACCAACAACCATCAACAAAACGGAACTCCTGACGTGCTGCTATAGAATCAGCACTGGACTGCAAACTACATGGTCAGCAATTCAAACTCACCAGATGCTCCTTAGAAAGCCTACATAAGATCTTAACAACAACAAAAGTGGATTCTAGTCAAGAACACTTATGTATATTGTTATGTAGTTGGCCTAACCTGGTTGTTGATGTTAAATGCCATGGAGTCCGTTCTGACTCATAGCGACCCTGTATAGGGATTCTAAAGAGTGGCTGGTGAGTTTGAACCACCGGCCTTCCAAGTAAAATCGAAGTTGCAGACCAGTGCGTATCCTTCAGTGCCACATAAGGACTCCAGAAGGCTAAATAGCACTTCTTAAATATGGGTCTATGTTCTAATTTCTGAAAATTGTGAATACAATCCTATATGTAAATCTAACAAACAAAAAGCACGGCTAAATTAATACTTTTGAAAGGAGATGTTTTTCCTAAATGTAGAGATATAGGGTCCTATGTATTTTTTAGAGACTCGTGGCACACATTTTTCTAGTCATAGCTAAGATTATATATTAAACAAATAAAATTTTAGACTCTAGTAAAATGAATATTATCATGTGATTTTTCCATAAAGTGATTATTCAAGAAATTGCTTATTGATTTATTCTTTATTCTGAAATTTGTTTTCACTAATAATAATGTTTATTTTAGTGCATTTGTCAAATACTTAATATTCTATGGTATCTTAATCATATAATTAAGGATTTAAATCAATCAAAGCATGTTGTTGTTAAGTGCCGTCAAGTTGGTTTCAACTCATAGTGACCCTGTATAAGGTTTTCGAGGGGCGGCTGATGAGCTTGAACCACCAACATTGCAATTCAAACCAACCTTGCAGTCTATCACATTAACACACAGTGCCACACCAATAGTCCCCAGCAAAGCATTGTTGTTGTTGTTGTCAAGTGCCATCTAGTCGATTCTGACCCATAGCCACCCCGTATAGGGTTTCCAAGGAGCAGCTGGTGAGCTTGAACTGCTGACCTTGCAGTTCAACAGGCTTTGCAGTCTGTCACATTAACCCAAAGTGCCACAAAAAGCATGTTGTTGTTGTTGTTGTTATGTGCTGTAGAGTTGATTCCGACACATAGCGACCGGGTACAGGGTTTGTGAGGCTTTAAATCTTACTCTTATTGCCTCATCTTACTCCTGTGGAATAGCTGGTAGTTTCGAACTGCTGACCTTGCACTTCACAGCCTGATTCGTAAACACTATGAATGAAAATCATGCAATTTATCCCTAATGCAATCTATTATAGTTCTATTACAGGTATAATCCTAATGTTGTTGTTGTTGTTAAGTGTCATTGAGTTGGTTCTGACTCATAGCGACCCTGTATAGAGTTTCTTAGCAGTGGGTTTCAACTGCCTACCTTGTGGTTCAAACTGACCTTGCCACCCTGTGCATTAATCCACACCAGGACCCTAATACATATCATTTTATCATAAAAAAAAAATACCTAGTCTTTGAATTGTTGTTGACCTAATCAAGCTCACTAGCCTCTCCTTTGGAAACCCTATACAAGGTTTCTATGGGTTGGAGCAAACCCAAGGGCACTTAACATCAACAGCAATGTTGCTATTATAAAGTAAGGAGGCCTGGTGAGGTGTTATAGAATAAGTGCTAGACTGCTAACAGCAAGGCTGGAAGTTCAAACCCACCAGCCACTCCTTGGATATCTCAATGACATATAACAACACCACTATAAAGTAGGAACAATTGTTGAGGAATGTTACTGATAGGAGTGAGGGAAAGCATTGATAGACCCAATTACTTTCTCCTTTCTCTGTATCCACACTCAAGTAAATGACAGACTTTTCCCATCAGAAACAGGATGGCATATTTCACAATTTAAGTCTGGATTTAAACATATTAACCATATATATTTTGGTAAAGGAGTCCTGTGTTCCACTGGGTTAAACTTTGGGCTGATGTCTGAAAGATTCTTATTTCTAATCCAGCAGATGCTTCAAGAGAAAAGGATGGGGTTGTGAGGCTGTGTGCTTCTATAAAGATTCAGTCACAGAAACCATAAGAAGCAGTTCTTGTCTGACCTGTATGGCCACTATAGAGAATAAATAGGTCCAATGTGTGGGGACCATGTCTGACTTCCTCTGGCTTCACAAGGAGGAAGGAGAATCAAATTCAAAATCAGCCCAAGTCTGATTCCTATCAAGTGGAGGTCAGACATGTATCCACACTATAATTTTCTTTACATAGTTCTTACACCAACTATACCTGCCACAGTACACTTTCTTCACATCTGGGTTCAATAATCCATGCAATGGCTATACAGAATTCATAATGATACTCATGACTATAGGGTTTATTAGAGAACTGAACAAGGCACAGTTCAGGATCAGAAACTACTCACGATGTGGCAGTTCACCATTCGGGAACACCTTTTCTCTGTCTTACTGCAGGCATGTCTCACTCTCATCTTTGGCTCACAACCATGTGACCCCTCAACTTCTGCCCTCTGCAAGTGTTACAAAGCTCCTTTAGCCAGTCTGTAAATACCTGAAGGGCAAGCCAGCCTCCTAGGCACTCAACTTTACTGGGTGCATGGGCAGCAAAGTCTGAAGCTGCAATGTCTATCCATGTTGCCATCTCTTCCACCCCCCCCCCTGCTATCGTTGCTTTTCTAAGTAGGGATCTCATGATCCACTCAAGCTCTTCTTTCTTTATGGTCTTGAGATTGTTTGTTCTTGTTTCTGAGATGGCTCCTTTTAAACCTAGAAGGATGACAAAACTAACCAAACCCAGCCTTAGAGTCTGGTACACCTTATTTGCATGGCCCCAACCAATCATTTGGTTAGATAGAAAAGCCAAATCAAGTAAATTCAAGATACCACAGTGGGTTGATACTTTGTTCAAAATACAGAGGCAGAAATATATATTAACTAATTCAAAGTTAGTTTGATTCGCAAGGTCAGTGATTCAAGCTCACCACCCACTCCTTGGATACCCTATACAGGGTAGTAGTTATGGGTTGGAATTGACTCAGCAACAATTAACAGCAACAACAATGCTGCAGGATATTTATGTATATGTTTATGTGTGTTTCTATTTCTTATTTTGTTTTCTTTCCATCACCCTGAGGATATCCCTACACTAATCTGTTTACCTAGGAAGGAAATGCAAGGTACATGGACAAGAGCTGAGTTTAAATAACTACCTGCCACAGCTCTGGGTTGAACAGTGCAACAACAAAAAATATGGATTGATTTCCTGGCTTTTGTGCTCCTAATATAATTCTATCTAGAAAAAGGATTTTTATTTTGTAATGTTAGCTAGATCATAACAGTGTAGGGTGCATCCTAAGACTAATCACGTCTGTGTTATAAAAACACCAGACTACACACAGAGAGGAGTCCTGTGTGGTAATGCACTGGACTACAGAGTCAGTTTGAACATCAAGGTCGATGGTTCAAGCTCACCAACTGCTCCTTGGAAACACTAGACAGGGTCTCTATGGGTTGGAACCAGCTCAACGGCACTTAACAACAAATCTTTACCAAAGCAAAAAGCCTCATCCTTCTACGAAGGATGCCTAGGGCTAAAAAAGGAAAACCAGTCCTAGCTTAATGTTGGATAAACACAGGACCACAAAATGGGTTGAACTGAAAAGTCAGCAGTTTAAATTCACCAGTTGCTCCTCTGAAATCCTAAACAGGGTCCTATGAGTCAGAACTGACTCCACAGCACTTAACAATAACAACAATCAACTTGGCCAACATTTGTTTTGAAATTTTAGCTTCCAGAACTGAAAGAGGACAAATTTCTGCTGCTTAGATCATCTTCCTATTGGTATTGTGAAGTCTTAGTGTGGTGCTCTAAGATAAGCACTGGACTATTAATGGGAAGATCAGTGGTTCAAGTCCACTAGCTGCTTCTTAGAAACCTTATAAAAGGTCACTGTGAGTCAAATCTGATTCAGTGATACTTAACAACAACTGGTCCCTCCTGATAATATGTCTGAATTATGAGAAATGAAGTCTAACCATCCTGGCTTCTACGGAGCATTCTGGTTGTACTTCTCCCAACACAGATTTGTTTGTTCTTTTGGCGGTCCATGGTATTTTTAATATTCTCCTTCAATACCATAGCTCATATGCATCAATCTTCTACAGTCTTGTTTATTCACTGTCCAATTTTAACATTCATATAAGATTACTGAAAATGCCATGGCTTGGGTTGGGTACTCCTTAGTTCTCAAAATGATATATTTGCTCTTGAACAATTTAATGATTTCTTGTGCAGCAGATTTGTCTAATGCAATACATCATTTCATTTCATGTATAGTGCTTCCATGAGTTTCAATTTCAGATCAAAGTAACATTAAATCTTTTTTCTCCACTTATCATGATGTTATTTGTTGGTACATTTGTGAAAATTTTTGTTTTCTTTACATTGAGTTGCAATCCATACTGAAGGCTTTATACTTTGGTCTTCGCCAGTAATACTCAAGTGCTCTTTGCTTTAAGAAAGCATGGTTGTGTCATCTACACATTTCAGGTTGATTATGAGTGTTTCTTCAATCCTGCTGTGCCTTTATTAGTTGTAACCAAGTCATTAGTTGACTCAAAAGCACACAATTTTGACACATATTGACCCAGCTGAAGTAAAGAAAAATAGTTACTTACACACTTAGGCCAAAGTAAAAAAAGAAAAAAAAATTCTAGCAGTTTAATTTGTTCCACTTTTTTGCTTATAGAATGGGATAAACTTTCATTGCTCTGAAGTAACTCCTTCAAAAAATAAATAGTAGATGAATGAATAATATTTGGAAAAGTGATACTACCAGCATGAGCCTGGTAGTATAGTGGTACCCTCAATTAAATCAGTTCTAATCTCCCAGATGTTGTGTGAGAGAAAGAAGAGACCTTCTGCTACCATAAAGAGTTAAGCCTTGGGAACTCTATACAAAGTCACCATTTTTCAGAAACAATTCCACGACACACCACTGCCACCTCCATACAACCAACAGAGATTTAGTAGTTGAATTTCTTGCATCTTTAGTTCACATATTCTTCAGATGTACTTTGTAGAAGAGTGTTTTAATATTTGACTAAGATTTGAGACAGTTAATCACAGAAATATGACTCTCTATCATCTTTGGGTAAAAGTCATTATTTTTATTTATTTATGATAAGACCTTTCCCTTTTCATGATTGATAATAAAAAGCATGAATTTAAACTTCCTACCTAAGCGTAATTATAATTTTCCCAGCGAATCCTTCAATAACGAAAGTCAAGTCTTGAATTTTTTCTTCAGTTTTCCCAGCTTGAGAAATGCTGAGCGTGTTCTTCCTTTTTGGTTTCCCTACTACAAATCTTTGCATTTTGTTGTAATATTTGGCTTTATCTTCTAGAGATGATCTTTGAAATTTTCAGTTCAGATCTTGTACCTTCTCATTTCTTCCATTTGCTTTAGGATCTCTATGCTAGAGAGCAAGTTTCAGTGTTTCTTCTGACATCCGTTTTGATATTTTCCTTCATTCTTGTCTTCTTAATGACCATTTGCTTTCTTCATGTATGATGTTCTTGATGTCATCCCACAACTTTTCTGGTCTTCAGTGCTCTTTGGAGGGAAGGATAGCCAAACTTTGTCTTTCATACTTCAGACATATTGTTAAAAAGGACCAGTCACTAGTGAAGGATATCATGTTTGGTAAGGTGGAGGGTCAGAGAAAAAGAGAAAGATCCCCAGCAGGATGGATTGGCAAAGTGGCAGCATCAATGGGCTCAAACATGCTAGCTATTGTGAGGTTGGCTCAGGACCGGGCAGTGTTTCATTCTGTTATGCAGAAGTTCGCTATGAGTCAGTACTGACTTGATGGCACCTAACAACAACAACCTAAAGTTATAATTGCTAACTAAAAAGTGTCAACTGAAAAAAAAAAGTCAGCTAATTTTTGAGATTTTGTTTTGTTTTTTATTGTTGGTTGTTTTACAATGTTTAGGGAAACTCTAGAGATGATTCTTCATAATTCTGTCCTATTATTCAATAATAATAATTCATATATTGATATAGACTTTGCAATGGTTTTATTTTAATTTTTTTCATGTTTAAAGAAAAATGTTCACAATAATTTGTATTTATATTACTCCTAATTATAATGTGTTAAGATAAAATGTTTGTGCATGTGTGTATGTAAGACCATATAGAATTCTAACTTGCAAACTGCAATATCATGCTTATTTAACATTAAGCCATTTCAACCATATGGAGAAAACAAATCAGTGGACCAAAAACAACTTCTGAGCAATTAGAAGATTTTTCAACTCCACAAATGTATGTTGTATACAAACTGTCAGGCACTCTTTTAGGCAGACAATGAAGAAGACTCTTGCTTGGATGTTATATTATGGTGGAAATTTTCTATGGTTGACATTATTATTATTACTTACTAATATTAGTTAAAATATCTAGCATGTGAAGTCCTTTTAGACATTGGGTATGGCATAAAAAGAGCTATAGTACTTGTCCACATTTCACATAATAACTTGAAGTTTGCAGAATATAGACAAAAGTATAAAGTTAAAGTGAAAGTTATTTGCATCAAACTGCATTGCAGCTTTGTTATTTTAAGTATACAACTAATTACTTTTTGAAAAATAATAATTTGCTCAATATTTAGGAAAGTGCTTAGAGCATCTAACTGGTCCACATGTATGCGGATAATTTAATTATAATATTTCAACCTGCAGAGATATTAGATTTTATATTCTAAATGGAGAATATGTGTTCAGACTTACAGAAAAATGTGTTCTGTGTTCCATACAAGAAACCAAGAAAGCTCCTTCAATGATTTTTAGGATCTTACACATTTTATTCACTATCACAGTAAAAGCTATAAAGAAGAGATTGCATCTCTTGTGACTTTCAACATCTTGTTGTTGTTGTTGAGTGCTGTG
>NW_006408816.1:2836597-2839523 GCF_000296735.1 Chrysochloris asiatica
TATGGTGAAAGAATATAACCCTGTCGAACACCTTTCTTAAATTTAAACCATTCAGTATCCCCATGTTCTATTTGAATAACTGCCTCTTCATACTGTGAGTCGGTTCCAACTCGTTGGCATCTGACAACAACAACAACAAATGGCAAAAACATATGTTGTGACTGTTAGGAGCCATCTCTCAAATCCAAGAAATATCAATGATACTGTGTGTTTATATGCATGTTTGTGGTGGGGATGAGAACATTCAGAGTCAGAGAACCAGAGAGAGAAAAAGAGAGATAGGTGATATGGTTGATGTATAAAGGGACAAGGATAAAGTTACACAAATAATTTTTTCTCCAATTTTTCTGTTATGGTTATTTATGGATGGTGGACAACATAGTAACCCTGCCTGTACCTTGTGGTTTCATTGAAAATAATTTCTAAACAAATTTATTAAATTTTCACATATGTTTGTGGCTATCTCTCATTTAGTTTCTGGTGATGATGTGAAAATTGCCCCTTTACATTGGTGGCTTATTTATATTGGTGTTGTTTATGTTAAGTGCCATTTAGTCAGTGCCAACCCATAGTGAGTTTGTAAATCTTTGCAGGAGCAGAAAAACTCTTCTCCAATGAAATATCTGGAGGACTCAAACCATTGTTTTTTTGCTCCATAGTCCAGGGTTTATAATACAGAGCCAACACACTCATTTATATAGGAAGGAGTTAAATTTGATAGTAGAATGTCATCATTTAGTATGACTCACATAATCTAGTGTTGTGAGAACAAGTTTATTTGTTGTTGTTAATTGTTTATTAGGCTCTGACTCATAAAGACCCTTATAAGATTTCTGAGGAGCTTTGGGTAGGTTTGACCCACCAACTTTGTGGTTAGCAGTCAAGTGCTTATCCTATAAAGCCATAGCAGAATATAAATTGAGACTATGAAATAGTAAAATATACAAAATGAATTTAATGTAATGCCAAAATATGAATACACAATTCCCATCTTCATGGGGAAATAACATAATCCACTGATAAGAATTATCCAGAAGTACTTACTACCTAGCATGATTTTTTAATAAATATATCAAATATGTAAAGCACAACACAATTAGTTATCTTTATTATCTGTATTGTGTAGAGATTTGGATTTTCTCTCAGTTCACAGCTTTGAAAACATGCACTTTGTCGTTGTTGTTGTTGTTAAAGTGCCGTAGAGTAGGTTCCAACCCACAGTGGCTCTGTATAGGGTTTCCAAGGAGCAGTTGGTGAGTTTGAACCACTGAACTTATGGTTCAAACCTTTATGTTTAGTGCTTATCCTACAGCACCACATTAGGAAGTCCTTAATGATTAGCCCCTCATTCCTTAATGTATTCATATCTTTCAACAAATATTTAGTTTCTACTTATTAAGTGACAGATACTCTCCAAGTGCTACTGATACAACTTGAAAATAAATCCCTGCTCTTGTGGGGTTTACATTCAGTTGATAAGAGATAGAACATAAATAATCAAGTGTACAATATGTTAAGTATAATATATGATAGTAATTAACATGGACTAATAATAAAACTAAAGGTATTCAATTACATGGAAAATATTAGGAGTCCTGATGTGGACTGCCACTGTGCCAATACATCCCACTGCGATTTTGTCTTTTTGATGACCTTCCACTTTACCAAGCATGATATTCTTCTCCATGGACAGGTTCCACCTGATAATATGTCTGAAGAATGAGATATGAAGACTCACCATCCTAGCTTGTGAAGAGCACTGGGCTGCATTTCTCCCAACATTTGTTGTTGTGAAGTGCCGTTGAGTTGGTTCCAACACATAGCGACCCTGTATAGGGTTTCTGAGGAACAGCTGGTGAAGTTGAACCACTAATCTTGCAATCTGAAAATAGCTTTGCAGTCTGGCACATTAACCCACAGCTCCACACCAGGACTCCAACATAGATTCTGAATTTTCTTCACCAGCACCATAATTCTGTTACAGTATTCCAATGCATCAATCCTTCTACAGTCTTCTTTATTCATCATCCAATTTTCACATACATATGAAGCTATTGAAAGCAACATAGATTCTAAATATTCTTCACAAAACCATAATTCTGTTATAGTATCCCAATGCATCGATTCTTCTATGGTCTTCTGTATTTATTGTCCAATTTTAACATACATACGAAGCTATTGAAAACACCATGTTATGTGTTGGGCACACCTTAGTTCTCAAACCGATATATTTGCTCTTGAATACTTTAAAGTGTTCTTATGTGAACTGTGTAATACATAGTTTGATTTCTACACTACTATTTCCATGAGTGTTGATAGTGGATCTGATCAAAATGAATTATTTGATAATTTCAGTCTTTTCTCATTTTATCATGACATTATTTATTGGACCAGTGGTGAATTTTTGCTTTCTTTACATTGAGGTGCAAACCATACCAAAGGCTCTGGTCTTTGATCTTCATCAGTAAGTATTTTAAGTCCTCTTTGCTCCAAACAATCAAATTTGTATCAGTTCCATATTGCAGGTTGTTAATGAGTCTTCTTCCAATTTTGATGCCAATCCTTCATATAATATAGTTTTTCAGATTATTTGTTAAATGCATATATTGACTAAGCACAGTGAAAGAATAAAGCCCTGGTGCACATTATTCCTGATTTGAACCATTCAGTGTCCCCTTGTTCTGTTCAGAATACTGCCTTTTGGACAATGTATAGGTTCCTCGTGAGTACAGTGAACTGTTCTGGATTGCTCATTCTCAGCAATGTTGCTCATAGCTTGTCATAATCCATGCAGTCAAAAACCTTTGTCTAGTCAATAAACCACAGGTAAACATCTTTCTGGTATTCTCAGCTTTCAACCAAGAGACATCTGACCTCAGCAGTGATATTCCTCATTGCATGTCCTCGTCTGAATCCAGCTTGAACC
>NW_006408816.1:2841593-2846986 GCF_000296735.1 Chrysochloris asiatica
TGGCAACAATAGTGAGGGTGGCCCAGGATTGGGCAGTGTTTCATTCTGCTGTGCATAATAAGGTCGCTATGGGTTGGTCCCGACTCAATGGCACCTAACAACAACAACAACAACAATGGTTCTTTTCAAATCATTTGTCTAGATTGGTATCCTCCAAATTTCTTAGCATATGTGAGTGCCATCATTGCAACATCAGTTTGTTGAAAGATTTCAATTTGTATTCTCATCAGTTGTTGAGAATACAGAAGCTTGTTCTGTGCCAATACTTTTAGTGCATCTTGGATTTCTTCATTCAGCACCATTGGTTTTTGATCATATGCTGCCTCTTGAAATGGTTGTACACACACCATATCTTTTTGGTATAGTGATTCTATATATTCCATCCATCTTCTTTGGTATTTTCTACATCATTTAATATATTGTCTAAACAATCCTATATTGCTAGTGAAGGCTTGATTTTTTTCTTCAGTTTATTTAGCTTGGCAAATCCTAAGTGTGTTCTTTCCCTTTGGTTTCCCAACTCCATATCTTTGCACATTTAATTGTCATACTAGAGTTTGTCTTCTCCAACTGCCCTTTGAAAATTTCTATTTAGCTCTTTTACTTTATTATTTCTTCCATTTTCTATAGCATATCTCTGCTGGAAAGCAAGTTTCAGAGTCTGATATCCAGTGTGATCTTTCTCTTCTTAATGACCTTCTGCTTTAGTCTATTATGATGTTATTGATACAATCCCACAACTCTTTGGGTTTTTAGTAAATAATGTTTAATGCATAAAATGTGTTCTTTAGATCATCTCTAAATTAGGTGGGATATATTCGACATCTTATTTTGACTCTCATGAAATTTATTCAGTTTTCTTCATCTTCAGCCTGAACTTGCATATGAGCAATTAATTATCTATTCCACAAGCTGCCCCTGGCATTGTTTTGGCTGATGATATGGATTTTTTCCAAGCTCTATTCCCACAGATATAGTAAATTTAATTTCTCTAGAGTTTATCTGGTGTGATCTATGTGTATAGTCATCTTTTGTGTTGCTTAAAAAAGTTATTTGCAATGAACAAATCATTCATTATGTTCCATCAACTCAGAATATATCACTGGTCTTCCAAAACTATCATTTCATTTCCAGCATTGTTTGGATCACTGAAGCCATGTTTTCCAACTTCTGATCCTTCCTCTTTGTTTCCAATGTTTGCATTTCAATTACCATTAATAATCAATATATCTTCATTGTGTGTTTGATCAATTTGACTGAAGAAGTTTGTAGAATCTTTCAATTTCATCACTAGTAGCTTTTGAAAGCAAAGCTAAATTTGAATAGTGATGTTATTAACTTGTCTTCCTTGTAGGCTTATGGATATGTTCCTATCACAGACAGAGTTATATTTCAAGATAAATCTTGAAGTGTTCTTTATGATAATGAATATGACACCTTCCTCTTAATTTGTCATTTATAGCATTAGCACACAGTGCCACTAGGATAAAATCACATATTTTAGATTAAAGTAGAGAAATCTTAGGAATAAATTGATTCATCAACTATAGAAAAACTAATAGATAATAGTTATGTTGTCTGTAAAAGTAATAGTTCTCCTAGTAAGAACTATGGCGTGAATAGAACAGAAATATGTGATGAAGTAAATAAGATGTGAGTGTATGCCAAGAGCAATTATAGAAAACTCCTTACAGAGGTGACAGGTGAGAAGAAAGAATGAGGTATATAGCTAGAGAGGAATTTGGGATCACAAATAATTTACATATAAATTTAAATAATTAATAGCAATACAAGAAAGACCAAACCCACAACCATTGAGTTGATTCTTTCTCATAAAAACCCTTATGTATAGTTTCCGAGGTTGTAAATCTTAGCTGTTTTTAAGTACCATGGAATCAGTTCTGACTCATATTAACCCTATATAGGACTTGTAAGGAGAGGCTGGTGAGTTTGGACCACTGACTTTGGGGTTCAAACCGACCTTGTGGTCCACTGCTTATTCTACAGCACCACAAATCTTTACAACAGAAAGCTTTTTTTTTGTTCCACGGAACAGAAAATGGGTTTGAACTTCTGACATTTTGGTTAGCCATCTAGTGCTTAATATACAGAGCCACCAGTGGCCCTTATTAATTAACTAAAGATAGATATTTGAGCATATTTAAAATAATTTATAATGTATCCAAAATATTGAATGGTAAAAATCATCACTACAGAAGGAGATGTTGACTATAGTCAAATTCACATGAATCTTAAAAATTGCAAACTTATACTAAATATTTAACAAGTAGTAAAATAAATATTTTAAAAGGTGAATGTAAGCCTTAGTATCAGGAATGTGAAACACATGCAGTACATGTATTTGTATTCTGAAGACAAAATAGGGTTTTTATTTTTCTCTTTGTTCCTTTCTCTCCCACTCTTTTTTTTTCTTTTCATTTTTCTTGTTGAAAAACATGTAATGCTTAAGAATGATTAGAAATAAGCATGATTACTTTTCAGTCCAATGGGATACATCGTTTTATTTGAAATCATTCAAATATTAAATTTGTATGCATCATTCATCTATTGGTCTGTTGTACTGTGGTTGCTTGCGTGTTGCTGTGATGCTGGAAGATATGCCAAAGGTATTTTAAAATTGGGCAGGGTCACCCATAGTGGACAGGATTTAATAGAGCTTCCAGATTAAGAAGGAATAGGAAGAATGATAGGCAAACTATTTCTGAATGGTTAGTCACTGAAAACATTGTCAATAGCAGTAGAGCATTGCCAGATATAGTAACAGAATATGAAAACATTATGAATAGCAGAAGACCATTATCAGATACTGCACCAGAAGATGAGTCCCTTAGTTGGAAAGCACTCAAAATAAAACAGGGGAAGAGTTGTGTCCTCAAAGTAGAGATGGCCATGATGTGTGAATGGAGAAATGCTTTGAAGACCTTCATTTGCAGATGGGGCAGAACTCAAAAGGAGGAGAAACAGCTGCAAACATCCATTAATAATTAGATCATTGAATGTATAAAATATGAGCATAGGAAAATTGGAGGTTGTGAAAAATGAAATGAAATACATACAGATTGATATCATAGTTATTAGTGAGCTGAATGGATTTATATTGGTCATTTAGAATCAGACAACCATATGGTTTACTATGCCAGGAAACACAAATTTAAGACAAATGATGTAGCATTAATCTTCAAAAAGAACATTTAAAGAACTGTCTTGAACTATGATGGTGTCTGTGATTGACTCTGAACCACAAGGTCAGAAGTTCAAACTCACCAGCTGTTTCTTGGAAATCCTATAAAGGATCATTATGAGTTGGAACTGACTTGATAACACTTAACAACAACAGGAACACAAGTAAAACCAGTTAACACCACTATTAATCAAATTTACACATCCACCAATAAGCCAGTGGTAAAGAAACTGAAGAATTCTACCAACTTCCTCAGTCTGAAATTGATCAAACATGCAATCAAGATGCATTGATAATTACTGGTGATTAGAATATGAAAGTTGGAAAGAAAGGCACGATCCTTAGTTGGAAAACATGGTGTCAGTGATAGAAATTATATTAGAGACCACATGATATAATTTTTCAAGACGAATTATTTATTCATTGAATTATCTTTTTAAAATAATATAAAAGGCAACTATGCACTTGGAACTCACCAGATGGAATACACAAGAATCAAATTGATTAAATCTGTAGCAAGAGAACGGGGATGAGCTCAATATCATCACACTAAACAAGGCCGAGGGTAGACTTTGGAACAGACAATCAACTCCTCATATGCAAGTTCAGTTGAACCTGAAGAAAATTAAAATAAGTGCATGAGAGTCAAATTATGACATTAAATATAACCCACCTGAATTTAGAGACCATTTAAAGAATAGATTTGTTGCATTAGACACAATCACAGAAGAGTTTTGGGATGAAATCAGAAATATCAGAGAGGAATAAACCAAAAAGTCATTAGAAAGACAGGGGAAAAAAAGAACGATCAAAACGGATGCTAGGAGAGACTCTGAAACGTGCTTTTGCGTATGCTGTTGTTGTTAGGTGACAGTATCAAGTCATAGTGATACAATGCACAACAGAAGGAAACACTGCCTGGTCCTGCACCAACCTCACAATCATTGCTACATTTGAACCCATCATTGCTGCCACCGTGCCAATCCATCTCATTTGGGATCTTCCTCTTTTTTTCCAACGCTCCATTTTCCAGGGACTGGTCCCTCCTGATAATCTGCCCAAAACATGAGAGACAAAGTCTGGCCATCCTGTGTTAAACTTCTTCCAATGTAGATTGCTTTGTTCTTTTGGCAGTCCAAGGTACTTTCAATATTCTCCTCCAACACCACAAGTCAAATGCCTCAATTTTTATATGGTCTTTCTTATTCTCTGTCCAACTTTCACATGCATATGAGGTTATGGAAAAAAACATGGTTTGGGTCAGGTGTACCTTAGTCCTCAAACTGACATCTTAGCTCTTAAATACTTAAAAGAGGTCTTGTACAGTAAATTGGCCTAATGCAATACAATGTTTGATTTCTTGACTGCTGCTTCCATAACGATTGATGGTTGATCTGAGAAACAAAGTCTTTGGCAACATCTAACATTTCTCTATTTATACAGATGTTATTTGTTGGTCCCTTAGTGAGAATTTAGTTTTCATTACATTAAGGAGAAACCCATACTGAAGACTATGGTCTTTGAACTTCATCAGTAAAAAATTTAAGTCCCCTTTGCTTTTAACAAGCAAGGTTGTATCATCTGTATATTATAGGTTTTTAGTGAGTCTTCCTCCAGTCCTAATGCCATGTCTTTCTTCATATAATTCAGCTTCTCAGATTACATGAATAAGTATGATGAAAGAACACCATCCTGGCACACACCTTTCCTAATTTCAAACATTATTGTCTTTTAACAACTTCCTTGTGATCTATGTACAGGCTCCTTATGAGCACACTTCAGTGTTCCTGAAAACTCACTCTCCTCAGTGCTATCCATAGCTTGTCATGAAATACACAATTGAAACTACAGGTATGAAAGTACAGGTAAACATTTTTCTAGTACTCTCTGCTTTCAGCCAGGATTCATCTGACATCAGCAATTATATCCCTCCTTCCACATCCTCTTCTGAATCCCACTTCTTGTTGTTGTTAAGTGCCATTGAGTCAGTTCCAACCCATAGTGACCCTGTACAGGGTTTCCAAGGAGGAGTTGGTGAGCTTGAACCACCAAACTTGTAGTTCAAACAGCTTTGCAGTCTGGCACATTAACCCACAGCACCACACCCCACTTGGACCTCTGTAAATTCTCTATCAATATATGGTTGCAGCCACTTTTTAATTATCTTAAGTAAAATGTTGACAATATTAAA
>NW_006408816.1:2848084-2854218 GCF_000296735.1 Chrysochloris asiatica
TTATTTCTTTCCTTTCTTTCTATCAGTTTCTAAAGACCATAGCACAATTGTAAGCCTTTATGTAATAAAGAATTCAGATTTTATTATAATTTGAAATGGCCAGTCAATTTTCCTGGAACTGACTCATCTCTAGATTTTCAAGCTGTAGGTCATTACGTTGAGTTAACGTGATGTTTTATAATGTGTTTTGGATACTAACTTACCCTTGAACTTTGAAATACCTCTAAAAACTTTTAAAAATTCGTAGATGTCATTATGAAAAATCTTGATGTTAAATTATGCTTTAACAAAATAAAATAAACTGAAACATCTCTTTGTAAGTATCTTTCTGAATCTTCTAATTAATTCTTGTAGAAGAATATTTCTATAGAAAATTTCTATACAAGGGAAATTCCCATTTTTGAAGGTCAAGTGATCACTAGGAATATTAAAGGAAAGATCAGACCTCCCAGTTGTCATTTTGCTGCCTTTAGATAATACTCTTTTTGTTCATTTTTCTTTTAGTGACTATGAATGTGAATAATTTATAAATTTATAACTAAGGAAAATATTCACAAAGAACAATAGTGTCTCCTGAACTTAAATTAGAAAATAGCCTGAACAATTAATGTGCTGTTCTATGAAACCACTTTTCATTTGAGAATGTCTAAAATGGAAGGAAAATTGAAACAGATATGAAATCTTAAGTAACTCAATTTTATGTAAATTTATGTATGAAACAAAAGGCAGCATTGCAATGAAATCTTCTGGGCTTTAATTTGATTTGAGGTCTGATACATATTTTGACCATCTTTCCTTCATGCAAAAAGGAAATACTCCAGATACAACAAGTCATTGACTATCTAATGTACATCAATCAAACTTACTAACTTGTGAAATTTCTCAAGGGTATTTGGTTCTTTGGTAATTGTCAAAAATATAAATGGACAACATGGCTGTATATAATGTGCAATGGAGCAGAAAGCATGGTATCCAATGTGCCATATCCTTTCACTTCAAACAACTAATTAATGGTCTGTTATATATCCTGTTTCTCAGGGGTCAGTGGTATTGTTACGAATCCTCAATGTTGCCTGTTTAAATTAAAAGAAATGACAGGCAGATTCATCTAGGGTATTAAACAGAAAAGGAAGATAAAATCCTTGCTTTTCTAGAAAATGCATGGCAAGAAATGCTACAAAGCTAATGATAAAAGATGGGAGCAAAAGGAACCTAAAAGACTTAGCTCCTTTTGGTAAATTTCATTTACTAAATTTGTAACCCTTAAAGAAGATAAAAAAATTTCCTACATTCTAATTAATAATTAATTTGATATACCATTCCCCTGGATCAATTTCCTAATTAAGCCACTTGCAAATTATTCAACAGTATATATTTAAAAGAAATCCAATTCCTGATATAGTATAATCAATTCTAGAGATTTTTCTCCATTTCAAAGCAAAATACATTGTAAATATATGTGGCTAATAGTAAAATCCATAAAGGTTATTCATAGTTTTTTTGTAGTTGTTACATTCCATCAAGAAAGTTCCACTCATAGTGACCCTAAGTCAACATAAGGAAATACTATCCTATCACATTTTTTAATATATTTGAGCACATTGATAAAGTCAATGTGCCAATCCATTTCTTTTAAGGTCGACCCCATTTTCACTGACACTCTACTTTATCAAGCTTAATGTCATTCTCTAGGGACTGGTTCCTCCTGATAACATGTCAAAAATAGTTAAGATGTGTCTAACCTTCCTTCTTCTGAGGAAGCAATTATGAATTAAGATCATCAATGCTTGAAGTACAGCTTGGATTTCTTCATTCAGTACCAGTGGGTCTTAATGATACAACTCCTCTTGAAATGATTGAACATCAATCAGTTCTATTTGGTACAGTGACTGTGTATTCTTTCCATTTGCTTTTGATACTTCCTGAATAGTTCAATATTTTGCATGTCAAAACATACTAAAGGGAGTTCTTTAGACCGAGAACCAATAAAAGCACACAACAACAAGAGATTGACGTATATGAGAACACCACCTGAAACTCAGTTCAGAGATTGAAGAGCCTAGAGCAGAACAAAAATATAAGAATGAAATCAGGGGATCCAGAAAGTCAGTCTATGATCAGGACAACCATACAGTGAAAGAAGGGAAAAGTACAGAGCCAGAAATCCAGATGTTGATGAGGTTAGGTAGATTTCAGGATAAAACAGATGGTTTTAAAATGAGAAAGAGATTAGTAAAATATATGGTAGCCTCAAAGATACTTAGTACATACATCTCCACATCAAATCAAATAAAGGAAAATTCAAGGGTATTATGGAAACATTAAAACTATGAATAAATTGACACACACACACAAACTAAAATAATGAACTCAGCACAGGAAATCTTTCAAAACAAAGAAACCAGCAGCAAAACTACAACAACAACAACAACAACAACAAAAAAGCAGAATAATGATAGTAATTAATCCATACATATCGATAATTACATTGAATGTTAATGGATTAAATGCACCAATCAAGAGACTGAGAGTAGTAGAAAGGATAAAAAAACATGATCCTCCAATACACTGTCTGCAAGAGACACACTTTACACACAAAGACAAAAGTAGATTAAAATTACAAGTCAGAAAACATAAAAAATGAGCTGGAGTGACAATATTTATCTCTGATTATATATATGTATATATATATATATATATATCAAAAACCAGCATAAGAGACAAAAAGGACATTATCTTGTGATTAAATCGTCAACTGAACAAGAGGACATAACCATAATGAATATCTATGCTTCCCAATGAAAGAACCCAAAAAATGCATAAATCAAATCCTAACAGAATTGAAGAAAGAAATAGACAATTCTACAATAATAGTGGACAATTTTAATGCACCACATTCAAAAAAGAACAGAACAACCATAAACAAACTCAACAAACATACAGAGGAATTAAACAACACAATCAACCAACTAAACCTCAGAGATTTGCACAGATCATTCAACCCAAAAACAGCACCAATACATATTCTTTGCCAATGCACATAGAACATTCTCTAGGATACACAATGTATTGAGTGCAAAGCAAGTCTCAATAAATTTGAAGATATCAAAATATTACAATGCATTTTCTCTTAACATATTGTTATAAAATTAGAAATCAATATTAGGAAGATCAAGGAAATAAAATCAAATACATGGAAACTGACTAACATACTGCTTAAAATTTTCTGTGTAGTGCAAAAATAAAAACTGAAGTTAAAATTCTTAGAAACAAAAACAAAACATATCAAGACCTTTTTGAAACAAAAAAAATGAGTGCTGAAAGGTCAGCTTATATCAATAAGTGCAAACTTCCAAAAAGAAGAAAGAACCAATATCAATACATTAACACAATATCTCAAAAATTAGAAAAAGACAAGCAAAGTAAACCATAAGTCAACATAAAAAAAAAACAAAACAACAACAAAAAAAAAAAACAATAAAGATTAGAGCAAAAACAAATGAGATAGGGAAAAAAAAAAGCTATTGAAAAAATCAGTAAGAATCTGGCTCTTTATAAGAATTAATAAAATTGACAAACCATTGGAAAATCAGACAAAAGAAAAGAGGGAAAAGACACAAATAACACACATAAGAAACCAAGTGGATAATGTCGCAACAGAACCAATGGAAATCAAAAAGATAATAAAAGAATATTATGAACTCTAAGGTCCAACTTTCACATGCATATGAGGTTATTGAAAATGCTTGGGTCAGGAATACCTTATGATCCAGCAATTCCTCTATTTTGTATATATCCACAAGAAATACGAGTGAGAACAAGAGTAGATATATATGGACACCAGTGTTCATTGTAGCACCGTTTATTACAGCAAAAGATAGAGACAGCCTAAATGCCTATCAGTTGAATACGTACCAGTAAACGTTCATACATACACATAGTGGAATACTATGCTACCTTGAAGAATAATGCTGAAGCTGCAAAATACCTCATAACATGGGTGTACCTATGTTATGTTGAGTGAAATTGTTGTTGTTGTTAGGTGCCATCGAATCAGTACCGACTCATAGCGACCATATACAAAGCAGAATGAAACACTGCTGGATCCTGGATCAACCTCACTATTGTTGCCACGCTTGAGTCTGTCGATGCTGCCACTTGGCTTCCTCGTTTTCTCTGACCCTCCACCTTATCTAACATGATATCCTTCTCCAGCAAACAGTCCCCTCCTGAGAATATGTCCAAAGTATGAGAGACAAAGTTTGGCCATCCTGGCCTCCAAGGAGCACTCTAGGCTGCACTTCTTCCAAAATTGATCTATTGGTTCTTTTGGCAGCCCGTGGCACTTTCAATATTCTCCTCCAACACGATAACTCAAAAGCATCAATTCTTCTACGGTCTTTCTTATTCACTGTTCAGCTTTCACATGCATATGAAGTTATTGAAAATACCATGGCTTGCATCAGGCGCACCTTAATCCTCACATTGACGTCTTTGCTCTTCAACACTTTAAAAGGTCTTGTGCAGCAGATTTGCCTAATGCAATATATCATTTGATCTCTTGACTGCTGCTTCCATGAGTGTTGACAGTTGATCCAAGAAGAATGAAGTCCTTGACAACTTCAATATTATCTCCACTGATAAGAATGTTGTTTATTGGTCCAGTGGTGAGGATTTTTGTTTTCTTTGCATTGAGATGTAATTCATTCTAAAGACTGTGCTCTGTGATCTCCATCAGTAAATGTTTTATGTCCATTAAAAAACAAGTAGACTTGAAGGAGTCGGGGCAAAGTCAGGCACCAGGTTTGAGCGAGAAGGAGCTGCCCTTGGTGATGAATGGTGAAGCAGAGATTTGGAACCAGCCTCGGCTATGCCACCTGGTAAAGGAGGGGAACAGTTATGGTTTCTCTCTGAAAACAGTCCAAGGTAAAAAGGGAGTGTCCATGACTGACATCACACTTCAAGGTGTGGCTATGAAAGCTGGTGTCCTACCTGATGATCATTTGATTGAAGTGAATGGAGAGAATGAAGAAAATGCCAGCCATGAGGAAGTGGTTGAAAAGGTGACGAAGTCAAGAAGCGTGTTTTGTTCATTTAGTAGATAAGGAAACTGACAAGCACTATAAAGAACAGAAGATACAGTTCAATAGAGAAACAACTAGTTTGAAACTGCTACCTCACCATCCCCAAGTGGTGGAGATGAAGAAAGGCAGTGATAGCTATGGTTTCTACCTGAAGGATGGTCCAAGACTGAAAGGTCAAATCATCAAAAACATAGACTCTGGTAGCTCAACAGAGAAGGGTGACCTGAAGAACAACTATCTGATCATTGCTGTCAATGACAAGTCTGTGGAAGATCTCGATCATGATGGTGTGGTGGAAATGTTTAGGAAGGGTGGAGATAAAACTTCACTGTTGTTGGTAGACAAGGAGACAGACAACATGTATAGATTGGCTCATTTTTCTCCACATCTCTACTATCAAAGTCAAGAATTGCCCAACGGTTCTGTCAGTGAGGCTCCTGCGCCTCTGAAAGTTGGAAACTCCAATACTTCAGAGGAAGTAGATCAGAAGCCTAAACTCTGCAGGCTGATTAGAGGTGAAATGGCTATGGCTTTCACTTGAATGCCACTCGGGATCTGCCAGGCTCATTTGGCTCAAAACGGTACAGAAGGGCAGCCCTGCTGCTCTGGTGGGGCTGGAAGATGAGGATATCATCATCGAAGTGAATGGGGTGAATGTGCAGGATGAACCCTATGAGAAGGTGGTAGACAGAATTCAGAGCAGTGCGGACAATGTCATATTCCTTGTATGTGGAAAGACGGCCTACGATTATTTCTAGGCAAAGAAAATCCCTGTTGCTTCTTCCATGGCTGATCCACTGGATGTACCTCCTGATTTCAAAGAGGAAACAAAGGCAGAGACCGAGCTTGACTCTTACCCAATAAAAGAACGAGCCCACAGTACAGACTCTCATTCTTCTTCCAACTCTGAAGATACAGCCATGTGATGAGAACACATGATGGCATTGGCGGGTAGCTGTTCCTGGGTATTCAATAGGAATCTATTTTTAAGGAATAAAGTGCCACCCGCTTCCTGCCTGCTGGAGAACTCCTCTGGAAACCAGTTTCTTG
>NW_006408816.1:2855778-2857591 GCF_000296735.1 Chrysochloris asiatica
AGAATATTATTGTAAAAGATTAAGAAAAGATTTCTATATTAAAGATAAATTCTTCAATGATTAGCAAGGATGAAAGAAAGAAGACTGTAAATCACATGTTAGGGGATAGACACATGATAGCTTGTGTCAAGGAAGGGACAATATGCAAGGAGAGGGAGTGCAATACACAAAAATGGGAATGGGAGTAGAGGAACAAGAATGATAGGCAGATACTTATGGAGATATGCATGGGTTAAATGGTATAGAGGTACATAGTGATGTGTACACAACTTTGGAACCACAAGGTGTTGGGAGCAGCTCAACCGAAGGTCCCTGACTTGGAGATAATTTAACCAAAGGATTGCAACTGAATAGTGTGGTCCAGAAACTGGGGCTGCTTCCAAGTCAAATCCCGCCCCTGAGGAACTTGCAGTGTTGCCTCATGGGATAGGAAACATGCAAGGTCTTTCCTTGTATTTAACTGTGTCCTTCAGCTCAACTTGTGCAGCATTCTAGCAGCCTTAATCAGTGTTCCAGCTAGCTACCACAAGTTACATTTTTTTATGATAAAGTTCCACTTACTGCTGGCTCCTTTAGTACAAGATGTTCTTGAAATCCTTACCCTCCCTCAAGCACCTCCCCTTGATCTGTTCATAAAATAAACTCATTGCCTTGGTCTGTGCTGCAGTATCTCCATCAGTGTGCTGCATCCCACTTGGTCTCAACTTTACTATTTTCAAATGTGTCTTGTGTCTTTTATTTCTCATTTCCTATCACACCTACTAGGGTTTAATCTCTATATTCGGGTCGTGGATAAAAGCAAATTGTTGGATACCATACTTGGCCCCAACAAGGCTCTTTGGGATGGAGACATAGTCTGAATGGGTAAAAGGAGGGGAAATAATGTTAAGGTGCTTGACTGTCTTGTGGATATTGGTTTCCCCTGCCTATTTTTGTAAAATAGATATTTAAGCTGGTTAGAAAGGAATGTTGTAAATATAATTATATAAAGCTTTTAAACCAGTCTTCAGTTTAATAATGAACTGGATTAATTAATAGGGGTACTAGAATTTGCCCAGGTAAATAGACTTCTTGTTAAGCCTTTGTGGAGTATAGGGCCTTAAGTGTAATCCTGAACCCCACATAGAACTTTCTGAGGTGGAACATTCCCACTTTAAAAGACATCCAGACATACCTGGAACAGCTGGAATAGAACATACTTCTGAAAAGAAAGACCAACAGAAAAAAAGAAAAAGCCGATTTCTTTCTTAGCTATTACAATATCAAGCAAGCTGTTTGCCTTGTAGTCAATAAGGCAATAAAAGGTAGCCTTTCAGGTTAAACCTCCTTCTAAGATAGAATCTCAAAGAGAATACATGAGCAGTTTTGTAAGCTCACTAGTGATCACCCTGGTCTACTTGTGAGGCTAAGTGGAGGAAATGCAGCAATGAAGACAGGCTGAGTTTGGCCATGTTCCAGAGACATCAGTTGACCTTGAGTCAAGAAAGGGAAGAGGAAGACTTGTTGGAAGCTCAGGTAAATTTGTGTACTTGGGATCCCATAAGCACTGACCTGTACACTGGGGGACAGAGTGAGAATGAAGTGGCCAGTTGTTCTGAAGTCATAGGAGGCATGTGAGAACTCCAAAACTTGCAGATAGTACCCACTTGACTTGGATGGCTTGCTGACCAGAACTCTACCAGATGAAGCTAAAAAAAGTTTGATATATGGAGCAGCATAAATTGCAACAATTTGATGAATAGATCTGGTTGTGATGGTAGTTATGTGCTGTGGAGTCAGTTCGACCCATAGTGACCCTGCATAGGGTTTCTGA
>NW_006408816.1:2859602-2861001 GCF_000296735.1 Chrysochloris asiatica
ATAAGACATGAGGTAAAGGTCTTGTTTCAGTCTTTTGCATATCACTTTCCAATTCTGCCAGGACCATCTGTTGAAGAGATCATCTTTTCCCCATGTAGTATACTTAGGTACTTTGTCAAAAATCAGTTGGCTGTATGTGGATGGGTTAATTTCTGGATTCTCAATTCTGTCCCATTGATCAATGTATCTTTCATTGTATGAGAACCAGGCTGGTTTGACCACTGCAGCTGTGTAGTAAAATCTGAAATCAGGGAGTGAGAGGTTTCCCACCCTGGTTGTCTTCTTAAACAGTGCTTTGATCATCCTTGGTCTCTTTCCTTTCCATATAAAGTTTCTAATGGTTTTTTCCATCTCTTTGAAGAATGTGGTTGGAATCTGGATTGAGATTACATTATATGTGTAAATTGCTTTAGGCAGTATAGACATTTTCACAATGTTAAGTCTTTCTATCCAGGAGCATGGTATATTCTTCCATTTTTGTAGGTCTCTTTTGGTTTGTTGTAGTAGTGTTCTTAATTTTCTTTGTGTAGGCCCTTGGTTTCTCTGATTACATTGATTCCTAGATATTTCAACATTTGGATGGCTATTGTAAATGATATTGTTTTCCTCATGTCTTTATCAGCAATGCAGTTATTGGTATGGAGAAATCTAACTGAGTTTTGGATGTTGATCATATACCCTGCCACTTTGCTGAATCTTCCAATGAGGTCTAGTTGCTTTTTTACTGAGTCTTTGTGGTTTTCTATAAATATAATCATATAGACTGCAAATAGAGAGAGTTTTACTTGCTCTTTACAAAGGATATCATTGTCTGGTTCCTGTTCACATAAGGAAGGCTTTCAGTTTCTCTCCATTGAGAATAATGAAAGCTGTTAGTTTTGTATATATGCTCTTGATTATGTTGAGGAATTTCCCTTAAATTCCTACTTTGTTGAGTGTTTTTGTCAGGAATGGATGTTGGATTTTATCACATACGTTTTCTGCATCAAGCAATATGATCATGTGGTTTTGTTATTTTTTTCTTATTTGTGTGGTGGATAACGTTGAATGTTCTGTACATGTCTATGAGGTCAAGTTGGTTGATTGTGCTGTTTATTTCCTCTGTAGCTTTGTCAAGTTTCATTCTAGTTGTTCTATCCCTTTTCGAAAGTGGCATATTAAAATTTACCTCTATAATTATAGATTTCTTTCTTTCTTTCTTCAATTCTAGTAAGGTTTGCTTTATATATCATGGTATTCTTTCATTTGGAGCTCAGATGTTAATTATGGTTATGTCATCTTTCTCAATTGACCCTTTAATCATGAGATAGTGTCCTTCTTTATCTCTTAAGGATGGTTTTTGCCTTCAAGTTTATTTTATCAGAGATTAGTTAGAATTGCCACTCCTGCTTGTTTTTTT
>NW_006408816.1:2862376-2862909 GCF_000296735.1 Chrysochloris asiatica
TATAAAACTGCTGATGTGTCCTGTAAACTTTCACTCAATTCACAATAAAAGCTTTAAAAAAAGATTGGAGGAAAGCTCATTTACAGCTTGTGATATGCAACTTTGTTTGCTAGAAACAAACAGGTCTTAAAATGTTGACTTAAAATAATATAAAATGATTATGCATATTTGGTTGTGTTATGAATTGTGAATACTTTTTTCTAAATTTAGAATTTAGTACTTATTCTTGTTCCATGCTATCCTTAACTCAAATAACATTTGCAATATACATTGTAACTCTAAGCAACAACTTGAAATAGCTTTTCTTTCTTGGAGTAAAGTAACTAATATAAGCTATATGTGCATAACAAACATGTTTTTATCACACATTAAATTACATATTCATGTTTTAACTATAAAAGCAAATTTGGGCTGTAATATGTGAAAAATTAATGCTGTCATTATTTTTACTTTCTCACACACATATAAAATAAAAAATAAAATGTGTTTTCTAATTTTGATTATTTATTTTATATGTAGTTTTTTATCAGTTT
>NW_006408816.1:2866281-2874838 GCF_000296735.1 Chrysochloris asiatica
TTGATTTTAACTGGAAATTGTCACTTTAAATTTTGAGGAGATATTTACACATGAGTAGTATAACCCTCAGTGGGTGGGGGTTGGGTGTCCACTGACTCAGTCATCCCCTCAAGTCAACAGAATGTGAGCAGACAGCAAGAGACCAATGAACAAATACAAAACAAAATAATATCCAGACCTTTATCTCCATGGTTCTGTCAGGCATACATGGCTGCTTGGATCCTTCCCCTGCTTGGTCTCATCCAAGATGTTGACTCCGGGAACAGCTGAACATCTTGAATTAGAAATCAATGGATTTCTTGCTTCTGCTACCAATTCCCCTAGCTGTAAGTCTTCCAACCTTTGAAATATTCCTTTATATGTGTTTCAGAGTTCTAGCACCATCCACTGAGCATGCTTGCTCCAGTAGTCTGTGTTGTTACTGATGGAGCTCCTCACTGCACTTCCACCAGATCCATCATCTTGTTTGTTCTCTGATTTTTTGTTTTGTTTTGTTTTACTTTATTTATTTTCACATGAATCCTGTAAGGTAAGAATTTCTAGTATTTCTGTTTGATTTTGGGACTGAGACACAGATAGGTTGTATCACTTGTTATGATCATACAACAAGAGTGAACCCAGATTAAACATGAGCTAATGAAACATCAGAGCTCAAGCTTTTTCCCCACAAAGAAAAACATCTCTATGTATGTGTAGCTGATATCAAATTCACATTATTTCTTAAACTAGTAAAGTCAATTTACAATGATCATAGCCTTGCTACACTCTTCCTTGAGATGTTATCTTCTTCTTTAATGCACACAAAAATATTCTGTTTATGCTATCTCTCCATTAATTTATTATGGCTACATTGGGTATAGAATTTATTTATTTATTTATTTTTGTTTCATTGATTCATGTCAATTTACAAGGAACCAGTTGTTAAGATATTTCAATACATTCACATTTGGGGAGAAGAACTCCCCAAAAAGTTAATATTTATTCTTTCTGAGCTACTAAATATCAAGAGTTTTTGGAATTTTTATGTTTAATAGCATAGAAGAATGTTGATTGGACCACATTTAAAATGAGATCATTTACATTAGTTCAGACAGATTTCTAAGATACCTGCATTTTTTTTTTTTAATATTGCAAAAATAAGATTGGACTGCCCATTAAATTTTTCTTGTCTTATACGAAATTACTGATATCCAATCTAAAGAGAATGATTTATGTAAGTACAGCAGTTTGAAAGAGAATACAATATGAACAGTGTGAAACATTGAAAGTTTAAAACTGAACACAGGATTTGCAAAGAGACATAAAGGTCAAAGAGATATTCCTTAAAAGAACACCAAAACTGGCTTACTAACATGCTGCAATCTATAAACTATAATTCCACAACAATGTCATTTAAACTATATTGTGACTATCAATCAGAATAGACTTTTTAAATTGAATCAATCATAAATTCAAAAGACTATATAAAATGAGATTTTAAATGGACAATTATTTGTAACTCATTACTGTCAGTACATTCAAATACTTTACTCTCAGTACGTTCAAACAAGGAATGTATACCCTTCTCTAACTGACATAATATTACAAAAAAGAAAATAATACCACACAGCCAAAAAGAATCTACAAGTAACCTTCTGTGCTATGTTTCATCTATCAGTGTATGAGAATTTGTTCCAAGTACACAAAAACATCTACTCATTGTTCTATGAAAATTGTAATGCAGTATCTGTAAAATGTTCCCTTATACTTGTTGTGGCTACTTGTTCTTAGCTTAAGTATATCCAGAAAACAATATCAACTTTAAGAAATTACTTCCTATACCTAAAATAAAGAATTCAATCACATCCACATTAGCATGAATGAAAGCTTTAATCTCATCTGCTTTCATAGTGAGGAAATGCATTTCAGGGTTTATGTTATTCACAGTGTCAAGTTGAAATAACTTAATTCATTGAGCAATATATCGATTTCATACATTTGCTTACTTGAAAAGCCACATGCTAGAATACAAAACTTAAAAAAAAATAGATATCTATTATCTGATATTGTCCTTTAAATTTATTATAGCAAGACTCGTACCAAATTGAAATGGAAAATGTACCACTCTCTTCAGATAAGTATAGCTTTTTACCTAATGATTTAATAAATTAGTGCTCACTTGATGGCTATATATACTGCTTTTCAAAACTAAATAGGAATTTGCCAGCACTTTTATATAGAGGCAATATTTTCTCTTGTTCTGCATTCTTCAAAGGATCAACAGTTAATATAGTATTTTCTGTAACAATTAAATTAAGTGCTAGAGATTTGTTTCTCCATATATTCAATTTTTTTTGATTAAGTAATACTTTAAAGGACCATTTTAATAAGGTAAGTGCACTACCTGCTTTGAGCCAGACTTCACTTTTAGATGATGAGTGGCTTCCTGCCATTAGATTCCATGCAAAATGATGATTATATAAACCTTTTACAATAAAGAAAGTATGCTCATCTGTGAAGGTCAATTCTTAAAGAAAAACATCTAAAGAATGTTTGTATTTATAAAGTGTTTGTTGTAACACTTTTAGGAATAAAGTGCTAACATATATGAAACTAAAGATTACATTTCATGTTTCTAAAATGAATGTAGCATATGTAAAATGTCATTAATTTTCCAATTCCTAATGAAGTACCTTATCTGAATTTGAAGGAATTCTAATTAAAGCATAGTTTGTAGTATAGATACAGGGATAATTTTGTTTTATTGGGTTGGAAGTTGACCTGCAAGGGCAAGCAAAGGCTTTGAAAATATTTACACATCATTTTCCAAAACTTCCAACCCAACAAAACAAAACAAAAATAATGAGAAATATTCTTGAAATTAATAACATTTATAACAACTTCCCATTTGTGTGCATCATAGAGTGAGTGGCACCATTCTTACCTTCCTCCATGAGAAAATAGAAGGTGGATAAAACACATGACAAAAATCAAACAAAACTTTTACTTCAGTCTTCAAATAGTGGACAGTGAATGCAAACAATACTGAAGAAAAAAGCTTCTCTTTTGTGAATCTTAATGAATCCTATAGTTACCTTGGCTTTCTCTCTTTGAAGTGGTTTCTTGGTAATAGTGAATGGAGTGAGGGCCTAAATATAGGAACGTGCTCTTAGTGAATTGAGTTGACAATATAGTTACCTGCTATTTGCATGGCAAGAAATTTAAAAGGAAGTAAGGTATACCAAAAAATTATTTCCAAAAAAAAATAAAAGTCTCAAATATATTGTCCAACAATGAGCTGCAAATGAGTAGAATGAAACCTGATGACAGTAAGCAAAGAATAATTGAGAGAAATAAGTTTTTTAAAAGTTCCCTGAGATCAAGTAGGATTTGATGATATTCTAGTTCTGACCAGTTGCAATGGAGGATTCTCACAGAATACCTGAATCCTTTGTTGTTGTTCAATGCCATCGAGTCAGTTCCAACCCATAGCGACCCTGGGTAGTGTTTCTGAGGAGCGGCTGGTGAGCTTGAACTGCCAACCTTGCAGTTCAAACGGCTTTGCAGTCTGGCACATTAATCCACAGTGCCACACCAGGCACAAATAAATGACTATGAATATTTCTAAAATGAGGCCTGCACTTACTCACACTAAGATAGCTCAAAAATAAGTCTCCAAAAGTTTCAACTGATTGGCAAGTAATGATTGTAAGGCATAAAAAACAAAGCCAGTATCATTTAAAAGGATACAACAAAATCCAGTAATCCTGTAAAATGTACAATATTTAGTTTCCAGTCAGTGATTACTATTTATACAAAAGTTCTGCTTCAGCAAAGAATAAGGAAAAATGCAACACAACGTTATTGTTGTCTCGAAAATGAGAAAAATAATAACTCTCCACACAAACATATATTTGGGGCCCATGAGCATGAATGAATCACAGGGTACTTGGTAGACTAAATTCCAAAGGGTGGTGGTAAGCCTCTCTAAGGAGAGTTGGAACACACACTTTGTTTCACCTTTGAGAGATCATAGAAGGTAGAAGAATCAATAAGATAAGCAGATGACAAGAAAACACCATTTGTTTACCAGGGCTTATAAAGGAGCTCTGGTAGCATAGTAGTTATGAATCAGATTGCAAACCTCAAGGTCAGCAGTTGGAAACTACCAGCTGTTACACAGGAGAAAGATGAGGCTTTCTGCTCCCATAAAGATTTACAGCCTCAGAAACCCTGTACAGGGTTGCTATGAGTAGGAACCGACTCCACGGCACTAACAACAACAACAATAACACATAAGTACAGGATAGTGATCAGTTGCAGTTTGGAATACGGATACAACTAGTAGTTCTATGGCACTTCTCTGATAGAATGCAAAAACGTTCTGCTACTGGGGAATCCTGGTGTGGCGCTGTGGGCTAATGCGTCAGACTGCAAAGTTGTTTGAACTGCAAATTCTGTGGTTCAAGCTCACCAGCTGCTCCTTGGAAACCCTATACAGGTTTGCTATGGGTCAGAATCGACTTGTCGGCACTTCACAACAACAACAACTGGAGAATAAAAACACAAGTGACTTGACTTGGTATCAAGAGAAGCTCAAACTCTGGAGAAGGCATATAGAAGTTGACAGAGATCACCATGGAGCATGAACACTGAGAAAAAAAAAATCTGGCATTTCTGGCCTCACATTAAACCCAAAGATGTTCTATTTGGTTCCAACTCATAGGACCTTGTATGGGGTTTCTGAGGAGTAACTGGTAGATTTGAACCAGCAACCTTGTGGATAGTGTTCTGGTTTTTATCCTACAGCACTACATCAGGACACCAAACACAAGGTTGTTGTTGTTGTTAAGTGCTGTTGAGTCAGTTCCAACTCATTACAATTCTGAGAGTAGCTAGTGGGTTTTAACTACCAACCTTTCAGTTAGTGCAGTTAGCAGTGAATGCTTATCCTATAGCTTCACACCAAACACACGGTGGTAGGGGTAGTATATGCCTTGGAGTTGGTTCTGACTCATGGCAACCCTGTGTAGGGTTTTAAAGGCTGTAAATCTTTACAGGAGTAGAAAAGCTAATCTTTCTCCCATGGAATGACTGATAGTTTTGAACTGCTGGCCTTGATGTTAGCAGCCCAACTCATAACCACTGTGCTACTGTTTAAAGTATTGAAGAGCAGAGATGTCAGCTTGAGGACTAAGGTGCGCCTGACCCAAGCCATGGTTCTTTCAATAACCTCATATGGATGCGAACGCTGGACGGTGAGTAAGGAAGATTGTAGAAGAATTGATGCCTTTGAGCTGTAGTGTTGGAGGAGAATACTGAAAGTGCCATGGACTACCAAAAGAACCAATAGATCCATTGAGTTACCTGTCATTGGAATTGGCACAAATATTGACCTCTTCCAATCAGTTGGTTAGGTAGCTGTATTCCAAATATCTTGGCATAGTTGGGGGGAGCATCTCTAGTGCTGCCTCAGTTTATTGAAAAATTTCAATTTGTATTGCATCAATTCCAGAGCCTTATTCTTTGCCAATGCATTTAGTGCACCTTGGACTTAATATCTTAGTCAATTCAAATTCTGTTCAAGATAATTTTTAAATGACAGGAGCAGTACAAAAACAGTGAGCAGCCAGAAATTCAAGCTGGATTCAGAAGAGAACACTGAATGAGGGATATCTTTTCTGATGTGTGTATCTTGATTAAAAGAAGATAATACTAGAAAGATGTTTACTTGTGTTTTCATGACTCTGCATAGGTATTTTTGTGCATCATAACAAACTATGGATAATATAGTTTGTGAAGAATGAGTATTCCAGAAAATGTACTCGTGTGTTCATGAGGAACCTCTACCAAGGGGCAATTGTTAGAACAGAACAAGGGAATACTCAATGGTTTAAAATCAGGAAAGTTGTGCACCAGTGTTGTATCATTTCACCATACTGATTCAATATATATGCTGAGAAAATAATCCAGAAACTGGATTATATGAAAAAGAAAATTGTATAAGGATTGGATGAAGCCTCATTAACAAGTTGCTATATGCAGATGATACAACCTTATTTGCTGGAAGTGAAGAAGAGGACTTGAAATTCTTTGTGATGAAGATCAAAGACTATAACCTTCAGAATGAATTGCATCTCAATGTAACACTAATGGAAACAGCAGTCAAGAAATCAAAAGACATACTGCACTGGGCAAATATGCTGCAAAAGACATTAAAGTACTAAAGAGCAAAGATGTCAGTTTAATGACTAAATTGGTCCTGATGTAAGCCTTGAAATTTTCAATCCTCTCATATGCTTATGAAAATAGGGCAATGAATAAGGAAGAACATCAAAGAATTGGTGCATTTTAATTATGGTTTTGGCAAAAAAAATTAAAGTACCATGGAGTTTCAGAAGATCAAATAAATCTCTATTGGAAGAAATATAGCTAGAATACTCCTTAGAAGTAAGCATCATTGAAGTTTATCTCTTTTATCATGGACATGTTGTCAAGAAGGACCAGTCATTGGAGTAGGACATCATGCTTGGTAAAGTGGAGGGTCTGTCCAAAAGAGGTAGATCCATCAATAAGAAGGATTGACACAGTGGTAGCAACAATGAATTCAAATATAGCAACAACTCTGGGGATGGTGCCGGAGGGTAGTGTTTCATTCTGCTATGCAGAGAGTTGTTATGAGTCATAATTGACTTCACAGCACCCAAAAACAAGAATGTAAATTAATATCTGTCTAGCAAAAAACACAGTCAGAAAGTTCCATAGAATTAACCATGGCGATACGTGTATTGTGTACCTTAGACATGTTTTTAGGAGGGATTAGTTCCTCATTAGCAAAGGAAGACTCATTAACAACCTGCGATATTCAGATGATACAACCTTGCTTTCTGAAAGTGAAGAGGACTTGAAACATTTACTTATGAAGATCAAAGAGCACAGCTTTCGATATGGATTGCATCTCAATGTCAAGAAAACAAAAATACTTACCACTGGATCAATAAACAACATACTTATCAATGGAGAAAAGATTGAAGTTGTCAAGGACTTCATTCTTCTTGGATCAACTATCAACACTCAAGAAAGCAGCAGTCAAGAGATCAGACAACATATCGCATTGGGCAAATCTGCTGCACAGGAACTTTTTAAAGTACTGAAGAGCAGAGATGTCAGCTTGAGGACTAAGGTGCGCCTTACCCAAGCCATGGTAATTTCAATAACCTCATATGGATGCGAAAGCTGGACAGTGAATAAGGAAGATCGTAGAAGAATTGATGCCTTTGAGTTGTGGTGTTGGAGGAGAATACTGAAAGTGCCATGGACTGCCAATAGAACCAATAGATCTGTTTTGGAAGAAGTGCAGCCAGAGTGCTCCTTGGAGGCCAAGATGGCTAAGCTTAGTCTCTCACACTTTGGACATATTGTCCGGAGGGAACAGTCGCTGGAGAAGGATGTCATGCTGGGTAAGGTGGAGGGTCAGAGAAAAAGAGGAAGACCCCTAACGAGATGGATTGGCCAGGTGGCATCATTGATGGACTCAAGTGTGGCAGCGGTAGTGAGGTTGGCCCAGGATCGGACATTGTTTCATTCTGCTGTGAATGGGGTCGTTATGAGTCGGTCCCGACTCAATGGCAACTGACAACAACAACAGTTCCTACAAAATGGCATCATGCTTGGTAAAGTAGAAGGTCAGTGAAAAAGAGGAAGATGCTAAAAGAAATGGAATGACACAGTGGTTGCAACAATGAACTCATATATAACAATAATGTTAAGGATGGTGCAAGGCTGGCAGTGTTGTGTTCTGTTCAGAAGTTGGCTTTGAGTGGGAACTAACTCAATGGCACCTAACAACAGTAATATTAAGATTTAAACCACCAATTTTATATAGCCTTCAACACTGCAAAATAATCTTATCATATCTGTCTGATTCATCCACTTACTTCATTTATGCAAATTATGTTATTCTTCTCTAATCTCTTGTTTCTTTCTTTTTCTTCTGGCTCAGCAAATGAACTCATATATTTTCATAGAGAATGGAACTCATCAAACAGATTGCTCTGCATTTTTTGTTTGTCCCAACCCAAATCTACAAACATTGAAAACCATTGTGTACTGCTTTTGTTTGGCTGCAGTGGAAGAATAATCCCTCTTAACTGAAGTGTGACAGTGTATGATAAATACTGGAGCAGTATAACTACAACATTACAGTGCAAACTCATCAACTGCTCTGGAAAAAATGATATGGAGTCACTAGGCATCAGAACCTACTTATTTGCATACAACAACAACAATAAGGCTAATCTTGGAACTTTTGTTGCACAGTTGTTAGCATTTTGCTGCTTGCTAACCTACCAAATGCTCTGCAAGAGAAAGACGTAGCTGACTGCTTCAATAAAGATTTACAACCTTGGAAACCCTATGACTCAAACGTAACTGGTTTGGTTTAGGGGTGTTTAAGGACACTATATATACTGTGGATCCATGCCCGTACAGTCTTCTCTGAAAATTTAACCAAATGACCCATGTTTGTATATTCAGACATTCCCGCTCAACTTGGTTGTTGCCTTGATTTTTTTTTTTT
>NW_006408816.1:2875658-2878614 GCF_000296735.1 Chrysochloris asiatica
AATGTCTAAGTTGCCTGTCTTTATCTACCCTGTATACAGAGGTTATGGCATTGATATTTGATGTGAAGATTCCTTCCCTCTATGTTGGTATTTTGAGCTATACTACCTCCATGAGTATAGGTCAAGTTCATCAAATTATAGCAATTTGCCCTTGTTTCTTTTATTAAAAATTGTTTATTTGTTTTTATCTTCATCTAGTTGACTTCTGATTATCAAGTCATCAAGACTAGGTAAATGGGAGTTACCATGATTTTTAAGCACACTCAAATAAGGTACTGTTAACTTATAACTCACTTCACAGCATTAACTCTTCCAGCTACACCACCTCCATAGATCATTGCTCACATTTCCTGTTATATTCTCATTTTAGCACTGCTGATCACATCTTTATTTTTTTGAAAACTTATTTCTCTTGACTTTCATGATATCATACACTACTAAATTCTTTTTTCACTTTATTCATTTTTTTTTAACTTTTTATTGTGAACTGAGTGATAAGTTTACGTGGGAGAACATTGGTTTTGCACCATCATTTCATCACAATGATTACAATTTCCTCCATGCAATAAATAGTATTTGCTACTATTCCCTGTCCCTTTTTTTTGGGGGGGGGAAGGAGGGAGGGGGGTAAGATGTAAACAAAAACACTTAGGAATATATAATAATTTTAACAACCAATGGGTACATTCTAAAAGACTGCCTCTTGGCTGCCAGCACTCAGTCTTTATATTTACATGAGTCTAGAGTCCTCAGGCACTCTATTTCTCCATGTCCTCATCTCTACCTCCATCTCTGGTGTCGCTGCTTCTCTGGATAGAGTACCACATTCCACTTGACCTCTTCTCCATTGATGGATCTAGGATCCTCTGTTTCTGGACTGTTAGATTAAATATTACCCTGTTTTTGTTTAAAAACTTATGCTTTCACAGTTGTGATAGTCACAATTTTTCATGATAACAATTACTCACTGTTGAATCCTAAGAATCGTATCCCCATCTCTTTTCACCAGACCTGTCTCAACAAGATGAAAATTATTCAGTTGTAACTCTACCTTCCCCCAGACACACACGCACATAAACTACTCCCTCTTGAAAATTTGTAAACTAGTCATTTTGTGACCTTATTGCCCCTTCATTTTAGGTAGCCAATGTCTAAGTTGACTGTTCTTATCTACTCTGTACACAGAGGGTATAGGATTGATACTTGATATGAAGACTCGTTCCCTCTCAGTTGATATTTTGAGTTAGTACATCCATAAGTATAGGTCAAGGTCATCAAATTGTAGCAATTTACACTTGTTCCTTTATCAAAAAAAAATTTTTTTTGTCTTTATCTAGTCATGTTCTGATCATCAAGCCATCGAGGCTAGGTCACATGGGTACTATCTGCAAGTTTGGGCATTCTTCTGCATCTCCCCTCACTTCATATCAGCTAGATGCTTCACTCTCAGCTCTAGCCCTCAGTGACTATGTCCTTGTTATGGGCTCAGGAGTCCCCAGGTCTCACAACACTTTGGACCAACCAGCTCTTCTCTCTATCATCTCCAGGTCAACAGGAGTATATGGAATGTGGTTGAACTCAGCCCATATTTTCAGTGCTGCCTTTCCCCACCTTCCACTCACCAGTAGACCAATGTGGTCACCAGCAAGCTTACATGCCAGCTCATGTGTTCCCTTTCAGTTTCAGTCTTGGAGAGAGGCTTGTCCTGAAGGGACTTGATTGCTTGTCTTAATGGCTCCCTGGCAAACAATTTGCTTAATCTTATAGTAGCTAATCAAACTGCAATTTTTGTTTTGGATTTTCCTGCTGATATTTATTTCAAGGAGTATCTTCTGTTGCACTAGCTGTTCCAGACTGATCTGCTTGTGCTTTCTAGTGGGAATGTCCCACCTCAGAAGGTTCTGGATGGGGATCAGATTTCCCCCTAAGGTCCTACACACTGCAAAGGCTCCGCAAGAAGCCTATTTCACTGGGCAAGTTCTAGAACCCCTTTTAGGTATTATAATAAATTATAGGCTGAAGATGGGCTTACAAACTTTCTGTAATCATGTTTCTCAATACTCCTTTCTAACCCACTCAAGTGTCTATTTTACAAAAGTAGGCAAGTGAAACCAATATTCATAAGACATTCAAGCAACTTAATATTGTTTCCCCTCTTCAGACTATGGCGCGATCACTGTATCACACAGCCCTGTTGTTTCAAGATATAGCATACATCACTATTTACCTCTGTCCCATTTAGACCATGCAAACCTGCCTAAATGTTCCCATATCTTTCTTGTTCTTCCATCCACATCCACCTCCTGTGGTTTGCCCTCCCAACACCTGAACTGTGATGTTTCTACCCCCTAATCTGTGTTCTACAGTCCTCTCCCTCCACCCCCCACCTCCTCCCCTTACTGGTAAAAAACAAAGAATTTTTCTTTTTACTTTATAGTATGGGTATCTTTTCTTAAGCCTTTACAATATTGGCTTTATGCAATATTTATCCTTTTGTGACTGACCATTTTCACTCAGTATAATGTCCTCAAGGTTCATCCATATTATGTGTTGGCTTGCAGCTTCCTTGTTATTCTTCAGAGTAGCATAATATTGCATTGTGTGTATGTGTCAAAGTTTGTTTATCCATTTTTCCCTTGAAGGGATCTTAAGCTGTCTCCATCTTTTTCCTATTGTGAATAGTGCTGCTATGAACATTGGTGTGCATGTATCTATTCATGTTAGGGCTCACATTTCTTGTGGATATATATAAAGTAGAGGAATTGCTGGATCATAAGATATTTTTACTTTCAACTTTCTGAGGAAGCACCATACTGTTTTCCAGAAGGGTTGGATCATTTTACAGTCCCACCAGCAATGTAGGAACATAGCAGTCTCTCCACACCATCGCCAGCCTTTATTGTCCTCTAATTTTTTGAACTTCGCTGTTATTGCCTATGTGAGATGATATCTCATT
>NW_006408816.1:2879374-2879992 GCF_000296735.1 Chrysochloris asiatica
GAGCAGCTGGTAGTTTCGAACCACTGACCTTAAGGTTCGCAGCCCGATTTGTAACCACTACGCTACCAGAGCTCCTTATATTAGAGCTCTTAAATTAGTCCCTATTTTTTCATGGATAACCTTTAATCGTGCAATTCACGTTTAGGTCTTTAGTTCATGCAGGGTTGATTTCTGTATATTGTCTGAGGTAAAGGCCTTGTTTCAATCTTTTGCATAATAATTTCCAGTTCCACCAGCACCATCTGTTGAACAGACTATGTCTTCCACATTCAATATACTTTGGCCCTTTGTCAAAGATCAATTTGTCTAAGATCAATGTGGATAGTTAAAGTCCTGGATTCAAAATTCTATTCCATTAATCTATGTATCTTTCATTGTACCAGTACCAGGCTGTTTTGACGTCAACACTGTAGCTGTGTAGTAAAATTTGAAGTAAGGGAGTGAGAGACTTCCAAAATTTTTCTTGTTCTTAAG
Source organism: Chrysochloris asiatica (assembly GCF_000296735.1). Taxonomy (NCBI): domain Eukaryota; kingdom Metazoa; phylum Chordata; class Mammalia; order Afrosoricida; family Chrysochloridae; genus Chrysochloris; species Chrysochloris asiatica. Next base: position 2,879,849 of record NW_006408816.1, read on the forward strand.
CAATACTTTACTTCTCCTGGGTCTCTTTCCTTTCCATATAGTTTGTAATTGTTTTTCCATCTCTCTAAATATGTCTTTGGAATCTGAATTGGGACTGAATTATATGTGTAGATCGCTTTGGGTAGTACTGACATTTTCACAATG
>NW_006408816.1:2881010-2882870 GCF_000296735.1 Chrysochloris asiatica
ATGTTTGGTAAAACTCACCTGTGAAGCCATCTGGGCCTGGACTTTTTTTGTTCGGAATTTTTTGGTGACCTGGTCAATGTCTTCCTTTGTCATGGATCTGTTCAAGTTTCCTACTTCACTCTGTGTAAGTTTAGGTAGATAGTGGCTTTGTAAAAATGTATGCTTATTCTCTAGATTTTCAAATTTGTTGGCGCACAACTCTTCATAATATTCTGTTATTATCCTTTTATTTATTTTGGTTCTGTTATGACATCACCCATGTGGTTTCTTATGCTTGTTATTTTTGTCTTCTCCCTGTTTTCTTTTGTTAGGTTTGCCAATGGTTTGTCATTTTTACTAATTCTTTCAACAAACCAATTTCTTGTCCTGATGATTCTTTCTATAGTTTTTCTGGTTTCTATCTTGTTTATTTCTGCTCTAATCTTTATTGTTTCTTTTCTTCTGTTTACTGTAGGTTTAGTTTGCTGGTTTGTTTCTAGTTGTTGGAGTTTTTTTTTTTTTTTTGGATGTGTGCATTTATTGCAATAAACTGTCCTCTCAGCACTGCTTTTGCCATGTCCCAAAGATTTTGATATGTTGTATTTTCGTATTCATTTGTTTCAGGCCTTTTTCCTACTGATAAACATATCAGGACCGGTTTTATATGTTTTTAGGGTTTAAGCAGAACCTTTCTCTTTCTTAGATTCTACTGATTAGATCCATTTACATATGTTATAGATCTCTCTGGGGGTGGGGGGAGTGTCCACTCACTCAAGCACTCCCTCTAGTCATCAGAGTCAAGGTGTGCAGACAGTGAGAGACCAATGAATAAAGAAAAAAAAGAATGTCCATACCTTTATCTCCAAGGATTGGTCAAATGTCTGTGGTGGGAGCACTTCTCTAATCCTTCACCCGCTCTGTCACACCCAAGATGGCTGCTCCAGGAGGCACTAGGCCCGGCAGACCAGAAAAACCCCAGTTTTCTTGTTTTTGCTACAAATTTCACTGGCTATAAGCCTTTGAACTTTCTAAATATTTTTTCATATGTAGTTCAGAGTTCTGGGACTGTCCACCACTTCATCTGGTATTCAGTGTTATTGCTGGCGGAGGTCTGTACTGCACTTCTCCCTAATCCACCATTAAGCCATGCCTCCATACTCCTACAATTTTTTTTTCATATTTTTCCGGTACTGTGTTTCTATACTTTGCCATTAGATATTGGAATTACTGAGCGCTAAGTACTAGGTGCCCATCTTATGTCCTGCATTAGGTTTTTACTTTAGTTGATCTCATTCTTTCTTAGAACTCCAGTTATAACTACATGCTAATAACTTAGAAAACAGCCTGTCTCCGAATACTATAGATCATTTATTCAGGGCACATAATATAACTAGAATTTATTTATATATGTCTTTTCAAAACACTTTAAACTTCCTAAAAGCAGGATTTGTATTTTTCTTGATCTAAATAAGTATTGTTTCCTTATTATTTAGCACCATGTTGGTACATATTAGACAACAATTTTTGTTGAATAAGTGGATAAAAGTTGAAAGTATTTGGTTTCCATTGCTTTCTAGTCTCATTATAAAATTTCCTATTGAATTTTCTATTCCTATTGTAAGAGATCTTTATATTAAAATGTGAAAAAATATTATCATTATCCCAATGCTTTTTTTTTTTAATGTTTTATTGTGAATTATGTAATTGTTTACATGGGAGAACATTAGCTTTACTTTCATCCTATCATATATCATTTCCTTGTCATGGTTACAGTCTCATCCATGCATCATCAACCAGCCAAAGGGTATACCCTGCAAGTCTGCCCCCCTGGTTGTCAGCACATAGACCCTCTCTCTCTCTGGTCTAAAGTTCACAGCCACT
>NW_006408816.1:2883465-2891329 GCF_000296735.1 Chrysochloris asiatica
ATCTAGGACCAGATACTGACATGATTTAATTGCTTAATGCTTTTAGATCTATACTGAATATCATCTTTTCAAAGATATCTTTCCTGATTGAAAAGAAAAGAAAAAAAAAATTGTCCTCTGAATGAGCCCTATTATCCTTTCCTTAGTTTACATTCCTTCAGAAAACTTATCATCTAATGACTTGTTTTATTCTAATTAGAATAATTGCTCAATAGTTTTGGCTTTTTCCTTTTTTTTTTTTTTTTTCATTAACTGCTCATTATATATTCTTTGAAAGAAACATTTATGTGAAATTTATAATTTTTGTTTGTTTGCTTGTTTTCTGGATTCATAGGGTCAGCTATCATCTTTTTTTTTACCTTATGTCTTAGGCTGAGCTTTTTAGAGAAATAAAACTGGTTTATATCAAGGAAATGTCTTACAGTTGTTGAGTCCAAGGTCCCCAGCATAAGAGAGAGGTAGAGTCTTTCCTATGTATCCACTGTATTGGGGGAAGGCCACACCCTCAAGAAGCATTCCTTCAACTGATTGGCTCTTCATAGCCACTCATCAGAGTTAACCATGTCTGTATTAGGTTTCATCACTATGGGGATAAACTAATTTCATATGCTAAATCATGGGAAATCCTAGACTGTCCAAGCTGACACAGAACCCTAACAAGTAAACCTTACTACAAAGTGAAGAAATCTTGGTGTGGCGCTGTGGGTTAATTCACCAGACTACAAAGCCATTTGAACTGCAAACTTGGCAGTTCATGCTCACCAGCTGCTCTTTGGAAACCCTATACAGGGTCACTATGGGTTGGAACTGACTCAATGGCACTTAACAAAAATAACAACACAGTGAAGGAATTGATGAAGTAATATTTAAAGCTATACCTTAATATATTAATGACCACAAATTCAAATTCTAGAAGTCCTTCATTTGTACTCACTTTGCATGCTGATGATTTGAATTAAATTCATTACCACAGCACAGAAGAATTATTTGTTTTCAGGATTACAATTCCGACTTCAAATGGAAGTTAAGAAATCAAAATGCCTTCCACAAAAATTCCTTTAAATAAGTTTCACAAAGACATATCTAGAAAGCATGTTGAACAGTCTCAAATGCTTTATAACTATCATGTTAGTTTCTTTTGATGTATTTCAAAATTGTAATCCCATAGAATTTAATTTGCATAAAATTTTATAGATTTTCCAAAACAATGTTCACATAAAGTCTCTAGAATTTGTTTTAAATTATAAACAATGATCAATACTTAATTCCCATATAAATATAAAGAAAATGTATGCTTATCTAAACAGTGCTTCTAACAAACTGTGTTTAACAAATAAATTTATGAATAGGGCATTGACTTATTAGATTCTTGATAATATGAATCAATGCCCTTAGGAAATATAGACTGCAGAAAAAAATTATAAAATATTTACTCTGTAGAAATAATATCCCAGTTACATCCAGTTCAGTGAATACCTATATAAACTTATCCTGTTAGTATGCATATTTTTATAACACTGAATAATTTAACTCATAAGTAATTCAAAGAATCATGAATAGATAAAATTTTCCTCTGTTCTTTCCAAATCTATTGATTTTTTATGGTATCAAGTAAAGCTTAAAGAATAGTAGAGTATTTTTATTTATTTATTTATTTTCATTTTTCTTATTATACCTTTTCTTGAGAGTAAGATGGTGGTGGTGGTGGTTACGTGCTGTGGAGTCTGTTCAAACTCAATCCTGCATAGGATTTTTGAGGCTATAAATCTTTACAGGAGCAGAAAGCCTCATCTTTCTTACATGGAACAGCTGGTAGTTTCAAACAGCTAGCAAATCATAACCTCTATGCTTAGATGCATCAAGAAGCAATATACAAGAAAGAATAAAACTGATATCCTACAGTATATTTTAATTTACTTTAAATTATGCAAACAACTTAAAGCTTCCCAAGTTTCCTGTTTCTCTAAATTTGCAGAAATATACTATTTAGTTGCATAAATAGTTTTACACTTTGGTTGAATATTGCACCTTATTAATTTTACAAATTACTTCCAATTTTAAATATGTTTTAAATGTAATTCTGACAACAAGATAGAAATTTTTTAAAGTTTAATTTTGATGAAAATACACACAGTAATTCAAACACACTTGTGCTGGCGTCAGCATACGCAGACCCTGGGCTGATCAGTGGCTCTATGACATGGACAAAAATCCAATTCCGAGGCCCTCCTCAGGATAACGAGCCATGGACACTGAGGACCACAGGAAGTGACCTCCTGATGTCCCAGGTTCATTGGTTTTTGTGAACGCACTGGTTGGCTACCTCTGTATAAGTTTCTTTGATCCTAATATTGTTCATTCTATGCTTCTAACTCCAGTAATTGTAGCTTCTGAGAAAATGGTTTCTTTTACAATGCCTCTCTTAATGCCTCCACTGTATTGGCAGTGCGTGGAGTCCTGGGAACAAATCTTTCTGAGGAACAAGCGATAGCCACCTGGGATGAATGTCAGAACTACTCCTTATTTGATTATTGAGTTAAGTTTGATATCCATGAACAATAATGGGTTTGAAACCCTTTTATAGAGCCAAGGCAGTAAAAGTTTCCTCAGATAACTAAGAAAGGCCAGGAACAGGTATATTGGGAATATGAGAAAAAGTTTTTAGAGAAAAACTACCAAAGGTTTGTAAATAAAGTGGAATGGTAAATTCTGGGAATGTTGGATTAGAGGATAATAGTGGCAGACACATTAAACTGCCTCTGAATATAATTAGTTTAACCCAGATGATCTCCTTCTTCCTGAAAGTATATAAGAATATGATAATTAAGAACAATGTAACATTTTAGATATAGATAAATGAAGCCCGGTGCCTGAGATCTTGCTCAAAAAAAAGTTTGCAAAGTGTACATAGACAGCTTGGCTCCTTTCAGGAACCTTGCTTTATGTTAAGTATCCTTGAGAAACTGCACGTAGCTGCTCTAGATCATTTAAGCCTAAAACTTAATATATAACAGCTTGATTGAACCTTTTTTCTGTAAAAATAAAAATGTTAGATTGTTAAGAAAAACTATGAAAATATCTTAAAAATTGTTTTTGTGAATCATTATGTCCTGTTTTGAATGATTAATCACCTTTCAGTTCTGTATCCTATCTTATCTAAAGAATCACATCCTCCCTTTGTGAATTACATCCTTCCTTTGTAACAAATCCCTCCCTAAAAAAAGAGAATAAAAGACTGAGGTAAAGTGAGTTCTGTGTGCAATGCTAGGCAATATGTTTTAAGATCTGCCTACCTGCCAGCTTGCATCATATCTGTGTGTCTGTCTTTTTTGTATATATTTCATATCTCTCTTTCTCTCTCCCTTTCACTGCCAGATCTCCCTTCTTCGTGACACCCACACTTCCTTGTCGAGGCTGGACCCCGACATAGGACCTCGACACACTTGCATCAGTGTCTATTTATACAATTCAATATCATTGTTTATAGTCTTCATACTGTGTCACTGTGCTCCCTGTCTCTTTCTCTATTATTTCACCACCACTAGTTTAGATTCAATACCCCTAAACTTCTCATCCATGCTTTAGAGTTACTATTAACAATTTGGTCTAACATGTGGTTATTGTAGCTAAGTGCCCTTGACTCAGTTACAAATCATAGAGACCCTGTATAGGGTTTCTGAGGAGAAGTTGGTAGGTTTGAATGGTTGACCTTGTAGTTTGTGGTGCAATGCTGATCGTACAACATCACACTAAGAATCCTTTTAACCTCATATAGGTAATTGTTTAAGACAGGGCATTGTTTATTTAAAACGTTATTTGCTAGCTTAGGTGAGTAATTGTTTTGTTTAAAGATTACTTCAGGAAATAATTTTGGTTTATGATCTGAAGATTTTCTCAGATCAATGTATTTAGGATTTGTTCCAACCACAGTAAGTTATGTAAGTCCAGTTTCTGAGAGAATTTGAAATCCTGTTCTACATCTTTCCCCTTTTGATCAGGCAGCATCTATTGATTTCTTGGTCAGAATGTTCAGTAATGATAGCTGGTACATCAACTAGTCCATGGCTAATGAAGCAGCAGGTGAGGAAAGCAATTTGATCTGTAGTCTAGTTTCTTTTCTATTTCATTGGTCTCTTTATTTCTCTGACGTTTCAGAAAATTAGACAGCAAATGTTGTATCCTGAATAGATGCTTTGAAACTTTTAAGAACCCACATGCTACTCACTGGGGAGTGAAACCTTATTTATAAAAAAAAAGTACAAGGTCAATTGACTGGACAGTCTTATGAAGCCATGACACACAAGAGAATAGTTTAAACAAATTACATTTTTCCTTTGGTCTTGCTTCCTATGAATAATTATTAAATGCCTCTTCTCCATCATGTGTCATATTTTGAATTTGTACTTTTAAGAAAATTTACCCAGTTCTCACCCATAAACAATTAAATTACTCTCCAAACACATTTTATTCCTTATAATCTATATTTTTAATGTTTTATTGATTTACCAGATAAATTTCTCTCAGCTACTCTTTTCCTGAAGAAATATCTCAATATAAAAGTATTAAAGACTGACCAGAATCATTCTTTGTAATTCATTCTTATTCCATTTAACAAAAAACATTTGCTTAAATGATGATGATAATGACAATGATAGTAATCAAATAATAAATACATGCTTTTTATATTAATGCAGAAATCCAAGTTACAACTAAACTATGGTTTATGATATATAAAATTTAGTCTTTCTCATGCATGAAGTCCATTCTTCAATCTTTGCATGTATCATTGTAGAGAAAAATATTTACTTTGGGCTTTCAGCAATTGAAACAAATCAAAATTAAATATTTTGAAACAAATAAAATAATTGAAACAAATAAAAATTAAATGACGAAATGGTTAACTAGGACACTACAACACTTTGAATTAACTTCTTTTGTGATATAAATTTAATAGAAAATACACTTGACTGTGTGAATTATAATAAACTATATATAATAATCGCTATGGGTCGGAACCGACTCGAAGGCAATTAACAACAACATTAACAACATATATAATAATAAGAATGGATATTCCAGAACAATTTACTGTGCATATAAAGAACCTGTATATAGAACAAGAGGCAGTACTTAGAACAGAACAAGGGGATAGTTTAAAATAAGAAAAGGTGTGAATCAAGGTTGTTTCCTTTCATCATAATTAATTTATATACTGAGCAAATAAAGTGAAAAACTGGATTATATGAAGAAAAACACAGAATTAGGATTGGAGGTATGCTCATTAACAATCTGATATGAAGAGAAATGAAGATGACAACTTTACTTTCAGGATGTAAATAGAACTTGCAATATTGATGAAGATCAAAGACTACATCCTTCATTACAGTTTGTACCTCATTGTAAAATAGGCTAATTCTCACAACTGGATAAGTAAATAACATCATGATAAATGGAGAAAAGATTGAAGGCAAAGACTTCCTTCTGATAAAATCCACAATCAGTGCTCAAAGTAACAGTTGTTGTTGTTGTTGTTAAGTACCGTGGAATCGGTTCCGACTCATAGTGACCCTGTATAGGGTTTCCGAGGCTGTCAATCTTTACGAGAGCAGAAGCCTCATCTTTCTTCCATGGAATGGCTGGTAGTTTCAAACTGCCAACCTTGAGGTTAGCAGCCCAATTCGCAACCACTACGCTACCAGAGCTCAAAGTAGTAGCAGTCAAGAAATCAAATCACATATTGCATTTGGCAAATCTTCTGCAAAAGACACATTGAAAGTGTTCAAGATCTAAGATGTCATTTTGAGGATTAAGATGTGCTTGATTCAAGCCATGGTAGTAAGCATATCAAAATTGGATTAAGAATAAGAAAAATTGTAGAATAATCAATGCTTTAGATTATAATGTTAGAGAAGGATATTCAAAGTACCATGGATTTCCAGAAGAACAAATAAATCTGTCTTGCAAGAAGTACAAATAGAATCCTTCTTTAAAGCAAGGATGGCAAAATTTTGTCTCAAGTATTTTGGACTTGTGAGAATGGACAAGTCCCTGAAGAAGGACATCATGCTTGGAAATGTGGAGGGTCAACAGAAAGGAGGAAGACTCCCCTCTCAACAAAATTGATATAGTGGCAGAAACAATGGACTAAAACAAACATAATTGTGTGGATGGGGCAGTACCAGGCAGTGTTTTTGTTCTGCTCTGCATAGGGTTGCTCTGAGTTAGAACCAAATTAATGGCATCTAACAACAACAACACATTTGAAGACTTCATGACTTTTTTCCATTTAGAATTCCAGAAAGTGTATTGATTATTCTCTACTGTAAAAATGATGTAAACATCTAGGTCTTATTTAAGAAAATATTTATAATCATGTATTATTTCTAATGAGACTCATAGTATGGTTCAATAAGATAAGCACTGGGCTGATTAATCATGAGGTTAGTGGTATAAATCCACCAACTGCTCCTTGGAAACACTATACAGGGTCACTATGAGTTGGAACTGACTCAAAGATACTTAACAGCAACAATTTTCAACTAATTTGTCCAGTTTACATATTCATTTTTATACTACATTGTTGTTGAGTGTAACTGGGTCAGTTCTGACTCAGAGACCTACTGCAGGATTTTCAAGGAGCAGCTAGTGGGTCTGAACTACCACCCCTTGTGGTTCAAAGTCCAGTGCTTATCCTACTGTAACATTTTAGGAGTCCTTTTTATAACATATCTTGTTATTACTAAGTTTCATTGAGTAGTATCCAAGGTTTTCCGAGTGATCGGTAGGATTGAACAGCTGACATTGCTGTTAGCAGTCCAATGCTTATACTACAATGCCACACCATATCTTCATACTATATTCTAGTATAGTACAAAATTTATTTCAATTCTTCTTCTAATTAAATTCTCTCCATCTGTAATGACCTATTTGAGTATCGTTCAATGTTGCTGTTGTTATTGTTGGGTGCCATCCAGTTGGTTCCAATTTATACCGTCTCCATCAACAACAGAATGAAACACTGCCTGGTTCTATGCCATCCTCACAATTTTAGTTATGCTGTAGCAGATTGCTACTGTCACTCTGCTAATCCAACTCATTGAAGTCTTTCTCTTTTTCACTGACTTTCCATAAAACTTGGCTTTATATGCAGTCCTTCTGCGAAGACTGGTCCCTCCTGATAATATATTCAAAGTTTGACAGATGAAGTCTCCTGATCCTGGCTTCTAAGATGCATTCTGGTTGTCTGTATTCCAAAACAAATTTGTTTGTTCTCTGGCAGTCTGTGGCACTTTTAATATTCTTTTCAAACATAACTCAAAAGCATAAGTTTTTCTGTGGTCTGTCTTATTAACTTCCAACTTTCAATGCATATGAGACTATTAAAAATACCATGACATTGGTCAGGAGTATCTTACTCCTCAAACTGACGTCTTTGCTCTTGAACGTTTTAAGGCATCGTGTGTAGCAGAATTGCCTAGTGCTATATGTCATTTGATTTCTTGACTGCTGTTTCCATGACTGTCAATAGTGGATCCAAGCAAAATGAAATTGCTGAAAACTTCAATCTTTTTTTCCCCATTTATCATGATGTTATTTATTGAATAAGTGGTGAGGATATTTGCTTTCTCGACATTAAAGAGCAACACATACTGAAGATGTGGTCTTTAATCTTCATCAGTATTTTAAGCCCTCTTCACTTTCAGCAAGCAAGGTTGTCTCATCTGCATATTGCAGGTTGTTTATAAGTCTTCCTATTATCATGATGCTACGTTCTTCTCATTATAATCTATTTATCAGATTAGTTGCTCAGCATATGGATTGAATAAGTATGATGCAAACCTTTCCTGATTTAAAACATTCAGTG
>NW_006408816.1:2892164-2896200 GCF_000296735.1 Chrysochloris asiatica
TATGCTGGAGAGTGAGTTTCAGAGTTTCTGCTGGCATCTAATTTGGTATTTTTCTTCTTTCATAACCTCTTAATGAACTTTTTCTTTCTTCCTGTATAATGTTCTTAATGTCATTCCACAACATTTCTTGTCTTCAGTCATTAGTGATTAATGCATTAAATCTGTTCTTGACATGATCTCTAAATTCAGGTGGGATATGTTAAAGCCCATATTTTGCCTCTCATGGACTTGTTTTAATTTTCTTTAGCTTCAGCCTGAGTTTGCATATAAACAATTGACTGTCTATTCTACAGTCCATCCTAGGCTTCTTTTGGCTGATGATATGGAAAATTTACACAATGTCTTCCCATGGATGTGGTCAATTTGATTTCTGTGAATTCTATTTAGTTGTTCCATATGTATTATTGACTTTTATGTTACTTAAAATAAATTATTTACAAAGTATAAGTCATTGGTCTAGCAAAAGTCTATCATGCAATCTCCAGCATTGCTTCTACCACCAAGTCCAACTACTGAGCCTCCCTCTTTGTATACAATGCTTGTCTTCTAATCACGAGTAATTACTAATACATCTCAATGTGACTAGAGGAAAGGTAACAACATGTGTACGTCAAAGTAAAAATCAGTCGGGGTCTTTGTTGATTTAAATTACTGAATTATCACAGAATTATTACTTTTATTTTTTAACATGGTGTTGCTGTTAATAGTGGTGCCAGTGGAAGTAATTTTGGGGAGTCAAGTGGAATAGAATACAGAGTTAAATAGGCATTAAAGAAGAAAAGGGGTAAAAGTCTGGATGATTATGAATGACTAGAGAGGTTTAGACTTCAGGTGAGCTAGAAAGCTGTGAAAAACATGATGAAATGATGCTATGTAGTCTCTTTTAGGAAGTGAGTATCTTTCTTAAAACATTTGATATAGGAAATATTGGGTACAGATAGGTCATAAAGAAGAAGTACTCAAGACTCATGAGTATCATTTATGTTTTTCTATTGATTAGTCTTCTATCCAGGAAAGTAATTTTCTCACTATATGCATTTATGTTTTTTTTAAGATTTTAGCTTAAAATCAAGTGTATGAGAGAATATTTTAAGCTCCTTTTTAGATATGAAGTTCAATGACGTTGAATTCTTGCTGATCAATTCAAGAGGGACTACAATTGAAATGCTGTTTCCAACAGAATAAGAGAAAAAGATTAGGAAATCATTATATGAATGGGCTTCAAAAAGTTCATGGGAAAATCCAATTATCTTTCATTCCTATTTTTCCACAAACTTTTTGACGTCCCCTGGTATGTATCTCTAATGGAGTTAACAATAAGGAGGAAAAATGAGTAAATGGACCTAATTTATGGAACTAAGCAAAATCAGGGTTCTTAGTTTTATATATTTTTAAAAATTTAATTAAGAATTTCAATAGACCATTAATCTACTGACACTCATTTAAGACTTTGGTGTTTGATTCTCACAAGTGTTTCCACCTTTTTGTCTCTTTGATGTAATAAGAGACACTAAGTGGTGCTAGTAATCTCTTCAAATCATATTTGTAGGATGGCAGGTTTGGGTGTTTAGTTGTAGTCAAATTGGCATCATAAAATTATAGTTACCATAAAATCTTTCAAATTTAAAATATGTAATCCCTTTCTAATGTTCTTAGAAAAACTAAATACATGTGTCTTAAACTGTGTCCTATTGTATTACATAATATGGGGTTTTACTATACTTCATTTACTTTAATTCATCTAGCAGCAGTTTATATTTCTCCAAGGGATCATGTTTCTTTTAATCTCTATCATTTGCACATGTTATTTTTCTCCAATAGTGTGACACTATGCATTACTTTACCTCTCTACTTTCATAAATGAGAAACCTTGGGAATCACTGAACTTGACATATGAAACCTTAAATGTTATTTTTTCTGAGTAGCTTTCCTGCTTTCTCAGATTCTATGTATAGGTTCTGTATGAATATATTTAAATGTTCTGCAATTTCCATTATTTACGATACTGAAATCCAAATAAACATCTCTCTGGTACATTCTGCTTTCAGCCAAGGTCCATTTCACATCAACAATATCATTCCACATCATCTTCTAATACCAACTTCATTTTCCGGCAGCTCCCGAAGTACCACTACAACCACACTTTAATTACTTTCAGCAAAATTTTACTTACATGTGACATTAATGACATTCTTCAATAATATATGCAGTCCATTGGGTTATCTTTCTTTGGAAGGGCATAATTATTAATCTCTTCCAGTCACTTTTCCAAGTAGCTTCTTTCCTAATTTGTTCACATAGACTGGTGAGTGCTTCTAGTGCTGCATTTGTTTGTTGAAACAATTGGAATTTTATTAATTCCTGGAGACTTGCTTTTGACTAATGCCTTCAGTGCTGCTTGGCCTCTTTCAGTTTTTGGTTTTATGATACTTACTACAATAGTTGAACATCAACCAATATTCCCTTTGTTACAGTGACTCTGTATTCTATTTTTTTAAAAATGATTCCTGTACTGTTAAATATTTTGCTTATACAGTCTTTCAATATTGCAATCAATGACTTTAATTTATATTTCAGTTCCTCTAGCTTGAGAAATGTGTTCTTCCTTTTAATTTTTCTAATTGTGGTTCTTTGCACTTTTCATTACAATGCTTGACTTTATCTTCTTAAGGTACTCTTTTAAAATTTCTGTTCAGCTCTTTTATTCATCATTTATTCTATTTACTTTAGCTTTTCTATGTTCTTGAGGAAACTTCAGAATATTTTCTGACATTCACTTGGCTTTCTCTCTTTTTTTTTTTCCCTATATTTTTAGTGATTATTTACTGTCTTTATGTTCATGATGTCATTCCAAAATGATCTTCAGTCATTAGTGTTCAATGGAACAAGTTTATTCCTGACATGGTCTATAAATTCAGGAGGGAATATCTATTCCAGGTCATGTTTTTGCTCCCTTGAATTTGTTTTGCTTATGAGAAACTTTTTTTTTTTTGACAGATGACAATGTTTCTCTACAATCTATTTCCACAGATGTGCATATGTATATTTATGCATATAACTGGGGAAAGAGACATTGGAGTAACACAATGTCATCCAGCAACCCCTCCTCAGAAACCCTATGCAGGTTCACTACGAATGAAACTGACTTGATGGCACTTGAAAACAACAAAAACAGAACAGATATTTATTTTTGTATATATTTTGTCTATGTTGATGTTGTTAAGTGTTATTGAGTTGGTTCCAACCCATAGCAACCTTGTATAGGGTTTCCAAGGAGAGCTGGTGAGCTTCAACCAGCACCCTTGTAGTTCAAACTGATTTTGCTGTCCAGCACATTAGCTCAGAGTGCCACACCAGGACTCTATTTTGTTTATATGTAGGTCTAACACACGGCAACACTGTCAACCATCTGGCTTGCATTCCAGTTCGTCTTATCCTACATTGCTACAACAGGGCTATTTGTATATATGTGGAGTGGTGCTGTAAGGATAAGCACTTGACCACCAGGTCAGTTTGAACTGCATGGTTGGTGGTTCAAATCACAAACAGCTTCTCTGGAATCCTATTCAGCTATTAAGGATCACCATGAATCAAAAACAACAACTATATATATAATCTTTACTAGTTTTGTTCTCTAAAGAAACCAACCTAAGACATTATCTTAACACTCTTACCACTTATCAGTCTTTAATTAATTAATAGTTATTTGAAACATCTAATTTTAAAGCACAAATATATACATTTAATGAGTTAAGGCACTGTGTAATTTTCTGTACTTATGCTGAGAGAGAATGTCAAGACTTCATCTAAATTTGTTTGTATATGTTATCAGAAGGGAACAGCTCCTGGAGAATGACATCATGTTTGTAAAGTAGTGAGTCAGTGGAAAATGAGGAAAACCCTATAACTGATTGTAATACTTACAATGGGGCTACAATGTGCCCAGTGAAGGAGGCTTCCTGCGGAGCCTCTGCAATATGTAAGACTATAGGTGGAAGCCTGAACCACATCCAGATCTCCAGAGATGGGAGATTCC
>NW_006408816.1:2897475-2898980 GCF_000296735.1 Chrysochloris asiatica
TTTTATACATAGGGTTCAAATGAGTCAGCAATGACTCCATAGCAGCTAAGAGCAACAAGAATGAAACCTAAAGATGCAGTCCTGAGGCTAAGTGGTCAAGGGCTTACCTAGAAACTGAATGTATTTTTTCTAACACACCAGTTCACTCCATGTAATAAAGTTGTGGCAGTCTGTTTCTGTAAAGATGTCCAGTCTTAGAAACCCTGTTGTGCAGCTGTAACAATGAGCTCAAACATAATAGCAATTCAAGGTAGGTGCATGCCCAGGCAGTATTTCATTCAATTATGTATACAATTGACATGAGTTAGAACTGACATGACACACTTAACAACAACAACAACTTTAGGTATTTTTATATTCTTAAGCGTTTAACGCAGTATATGCCAAAAATATTTAATTATTATTTCTGAATGCATATTAGTCAATAGCATTACATATTGTGAATATTCCAGAAATTCTACTTGTAAATATTCACCACAAATTATAACTAAAGATGGTCAGAAAAATTCAGAAAGAAGGATAACCTTAGTAGCATTTTTAAGAATAAATAATTTAAAAACATATACGTTAAGCAACAGATAATAAAATAAATGAATTGTGATCCAACAATGTAGTGGAACTGCAAACTCTTCAAAATGTGCTGGGCTAGAGTGAAGTTGTGGAATTTTGAAACATCTATCTATCTATCTATCTATCTATCTATCTATCTATCTATCTATTATCTATCTTCTACAGCAGAAATAAGTCACATGTAAGCATTGAGTTATCCTTGTACATTTTACATTTTAAAAATTTAATAACAGTAACAATGAAAAGTATATGATAATTTGAAAACAGAATATTGTTGTTGTCGTTAGGTTCCATCGAGTCAGTACCAACTCATAGCAACCATATGCACAAAAGAACAAAACACTGTCTTGTCCTTGGCCAACCTCACAATTTTCGCCACACTTGAACCCATTGATGATGCCACTTTGCCAAGTCTTCCTCTTTTTCTCTGACCCTCCACCTTACCAAAATGATATCCTTCTTGAGTGACTGGTTCCTCCTGGAAATATGTCCAAAGTATGAGAGACGAAGTTTGGACATCTTGGCCTCCAAGGAGCACTCTGGCTGCACTTCTTCCAACACAGATCTGTTTGATCTTATGCTACATCTTAAACAGCAAACATTGCTTTTTGGTACAGTGACTCTGTATAATCCTTCCATCTTCTTTTGATGCTCTCCGCATTATTCTATATTTTTCCCAATTGCTCAATAACTGTATGTTAAATGGTTGAATAAATACACTCAGTATAAATTAGTCAATACATAATCCTTGAATGTCAGTAATGCATTATGAAATGCAGTAGTGCATTAAGAAAATAAGCAATTAGTAACTTATAGAAGGAGCTCTGGTAGCGTAGTGGTTACGAATCGGACTGCGAACCTTAAAGTCAGCGGTTCGAAACAACCAGCTGCTCCGCGGGAGAAAGATGAGGCTTTCTACTCCCGTAAAGATTTAC
>NW_006408816.1:2899900-2910602 GCF_000296735.1 Chrysochloris asiatica
ACTTCTTCCAAAATGGATCTATTTTTTCTTTTGGCAGCCCATGACACTTTCAATATTCTCCTCCAACACCATAACTCAAAAGCATCAATTCTTTTATGGTCTTCCTTATTCACTATCCAGCTTTCACATGCATAGAGATTTCTTTAAATACATTTTTTTTTTCTTCTGGTAAAATTAATTTAATTTCTTTATGTGTTAGCTTTTTGTTTTCTGTGGAGCAACTATCCTATTCTCAGTTGGTTAAGAAACAGTTATATCACCAGTCATTAGACTTACATTTTTCTAAATTGTGTTTTGAATTGTACAGTTTTTCCAAATACTAATCCATTTTAGTTTTATAGCCATATGACTTATGTTCAAATTAACTAATGTTGACTGTTGTTGTTACGTGCCATTGAGTCAGTTCCAACTCAGAACGATCCTATAAAGGGTTTCTGAGGAATGGCTGGTGAGTTTGAACCACCAACCTTATGGACCAGTGTATAATCAATCATCCAGTGCCACACCAGGACAATTTATTCTAAAATACTAATCTAACATAGCTAATCCCTAAAACCTGGAATTAAATGTGTCTTCTACATCTAAAAGAAGTAGTAACCATTCAAGTTTCTTTCCAAAATTACCATTACATAAATATCATAAAAAAAAATCTTGGCCCACCATAAGAGAAACTGACATGTATCATCCAAATAGAAACAGTAGTTGAGATCACATGCAAAGAATTATTGAGAATTACTGTGTGCTCAGCACTCTGGTATGCATTTACCATATATTATCTATCTTGTCCTTGAAACAACTATTTGAGAGAGATATTTTATGCATGAAAAATCTTTAGTGATTAACTTATGAAAGCCATTAGCAATTTCAAAACAGGGGCAGACAAAGCCAATGATCAGTTATTACAGGAATATATTTTTTTAAGATATGTAGTTAAAAAATCTAAGGTATTTTCTACATAAGGAAATATGTTTGTTTTCAGGGGATTGTGCTATGTTAGAGTGTTTGTCTGAATATAAATATCATTAGTAAAATTACATAAGCTAAATAATAATAATAGAATAATTATACAAGAACTCATTTTACAAGTTCTTTTGTAGTGTCATTATCTATTTATTAATCTAGGTACTTGTAAGTATTATGCTAACCATCATAGCCACCCTATAAGGTAGATATATTTAATAACATCATCCTTTTGCTGCAGAAGAAGTGTAGATAAATGGTATATAGCCAATGTTTCATCACTAGTAAATGTAGTATTGTGGTTCAAATTCTATCTGTCTTGTGCCAGAGTTCATTTCTCTAACCACCAATCTACAAAGAACAGAATTTTGAGTTGAGTACAGAAGATTATAAGATGGATAAAGGACACAAATGTCATATTTAAATCCAGTGTTTGAACATCACAGGATATGCTATTGTTGTTAGGTGCTAAAGAGTCAGTTTTGACTCATAGCAACCTTATGTATAAATGAACAAAATGCTATCCTCTCCTGTGCCATCATCACAATGAAACCAATGTTTCAGCCCATCTATGCAATCCATTTTGTTGAGGGTCTTTCTCGTATTCTCTGACCTTCTGATTTACCAAGCATGGTGTCCTTCTTTAGGGTCTAGTCCTCCTGATATATGAAACAAAGTCTCAATGCTCTTCCTTCAAAGGAAAACTTCTGATTATAATGTTTTCAGTACAGACATGTTCCTTCTTCTGGCCCATTCAACAGTATTTGTTAACACCATAATTCAAAGGAACAAGTTATTCTTTCATACACATATGAGGTGATCAAAAGTACCTGGGTCAAAAGACTCTTAATATTTAAAGTTATATATGAGCTTTTTTGATATCTCTTTAAGAGATTTCTGCAGGAGATTAGCCTATTGCAATACATCACTTAATTTCTTAATTTATGCTTGTTGTGTTGTTAAGTGGCATAGAATTGGTTCTGACTCATAGTGACACAGTTTAGGGTCACCAAGAAGTAGCTGTTTGGTTTGAACCGCTGATATTTTGGTTCAAACTGACCTTGTGGTCTAGTACTTATTCTATACTGCCATACAAGGACTACATGAGCATTAACAAAGGATCCAAGGAAAATTGAAAGCCTTGACAAATTCATTATTTCCTCCATTTATTATGGTTCTACTTATTGGCCTGGTCGTAAACATGTTGAGGCACAATCCATATTAAAGCACGTAGTCTTCAATCTTCATCAGTAAACCCTTTTCTCTTGCAGCAACCAAGGTTGTGTCAACTGTATATCAAGGTTATTAATGAGTCTTCCCCTAACTCTGATGTTCTGTTCTTGCTCATATAGTTCAGTTTCTCAAATTATTTGCTCAGCAGACAGATTAAATTAATATTGTGAAAGAAAACATCTAAAATGCACCTTTCCTGATTTTAAACCATGAAGTACTCCGTTATATGCAAATGATAGACTCTTGATTTATGTACAATATCATTATGAGCACAAGTGCATATTCTGGGATTCCCATTAATTGCAGTGTTATCCATAACACAATTAAATGTCTTTACATAGTCAAAAAAAAAAAAAAAAAAAGCACAGGTAACTATCATTCTGGACTACTTCACATTCAGACAAGGTTCATCTGACACCAGCAATGATATCCTTTGTTCCATGTTCTCTTCTTGATCTGGCTTGAAGTGTTGGCAGTTCTCAGTCACTGTAATGCTGCAACCATTTTTTATTATGTTCAGTAAAATTTTACTTTCATGTGATATTAATGATATTGTTCAATAATTTACACATTCTACTAGATTAACTTTCTTTTGAATAGACACACAGAGTTGTGCTCAAACATTGTTTTTGCTGTGCTATTAAGTGTCATTGAGTCAGTTCTGATTCATAATGACCCTATATAATGTTTCCGAGGGGCAGCTTGTGGCTTTGAACTTCCGACCTTGTTTCTCACAGTTCAGTGTTGATCCTACAGGAAATTAATTCCATGGGGGATTAGGTATCAAAATAAAATATGACTGTTAGCTACATTGGTAAAAATAAAGGAAGAATTCCACTTTTATTTAATACAGGTGCAGTTCATAAGGTTTAAAAAAGCACAAGCCTAGTTATTTAAATCTGGGATACTAATATAATGGAGGTATTAGCAGTAACTCAGATCAGAGCTGATTTTTTTAACTTTCCAATGAAATTATAAATAAATTTGAGATAAAATTTGTCTGGCATGCAGTGAAGAGTTGTTAGGATATGAAACATGGAGTTCAGGTACAGCATGAAAAGAATATAAAAGCTAGTTGTTGTTGAGTAGTGTTGAGTCATTACTGACCCATAGTGACCCTGTATAGGTTTCCAAGGAGTGGCTGGTGAGCTTGAGCCACTGACCTTGTGGTTCAAGTGACTTTGCAGTTTAGTGCATTAGCCCACAGGGCTAAACCAAGTAAATCAAGTTCAGTGGATCATCCAATTTCTTTAAAAATTGCAACTCAAAATCTTAAAAAGCAGATTTATTGGTCAGATAGAGACTGGTGGAACCCCCAATCTGGAAACTCAACTATTGCTCAATTTTTTACTCAAATAATAGACATGTCTATTGGACATTTAGTTTGACACTGTAGGGTCAGCAGTGGACTTCAAACCACAAGGTAGGCAGTTCAAACCCATGAGCTGCTCCTCAAAAACCCTATATTTTGTTGTTAAGTGCCGTCGAGTTGGTTCCACCCATAGTGACCCTGTTTAGGGTTTCCAAAGAGCAACTGGTGAGCTTGAAACCCTATATATGGTTACTATAAATCAGAACCAACTCAACAGCATATAACAATAACATAAGAGCAATAACATTAAGAAAGTCACCTTAGAAGAATCAACAAATAGGGACCAAAATGACAGTGTTCACCCAAGGACGAAGTTCAGAAGGTATAGGAAAAGGGAGTGATAGAAACAGGAAACACAGGAAGATAATTGCAAATAATGAGAGGAAACAAAATGTGTATGAATTGTTGAATAGAAAACTGATCTGCTCTTTAAACCTGCACCCAATTTACAATAAAAAGTTAAAAGGAAAAATAAAATGGTTAGAAGGGAAAAATTATATATATGGAGTCTTGCTGTTGTGCTGTGGGCTAATACGCTAGACTACAAGTTCAGTTTGAACCAAAAGGATGGTGATTCAAGCTCACCAGCCATGTCTCAGAAATCCTATACAGGGTTACTATTAGTTGGAACCACTTGATGGCACATAACAACACTATATATATATATAGACAGACAGAGAGAGAGAGAGAGAGAGAGAGAGAGAGAGTACTGGCAGTGTAGTGGTAACAAGTTGGGCTACTAACCATAAAGTCAGCAGTTCGAAACTGCCAGCTGTTCCATGGGAGAAAGATGAGGCTTTCTGCTTCCATAAAGATTTACAGCCTTGGAAGCCCTACACAGGGTCACTATGAGTCGGACACTCGGACCCGACTCCACGGCCCACCACCACCAAACCACCATATATATATAGTCCTAGTATGGTGTTGTGGGTTAATGTGCTGTACTGCAAAGCCACAAGCTCAATGGTTCAGGCTCACCAGCTGCTCCTCGAAAACCCAATAAAGGATCATAATTTGTTGGAACCGACTCAGCGACACTTAACAGCAACAATATATACATATTGTAATAATTTTTAAGAAGAGAAATGAAAAAATAACAAAACTTCTGTTATGAAATGTGTTGTGTCCTCCATAAAATACCTGTTAACATCCTTGCTCCATACTCTGTGATTTAATCCTATTTTAGAATCAGATTTTCTGTGTTATATTAATGAGGGCAAATCAGTTTAGATTGTGCCCTAAGTCTAATAATTTCTGAATTCTAAAAGGAGCAGATTTTATGTAGAAGCAAGCACAAATTGGGAAAGATAGGTGTCATGTGAAGATGGTCAAGAAACAAAGAAATGGTGGGGCTACAGAGACTGAAAGAGATGGATCTTCCTCCAGATCCAACTGAGAATAAGAGACTTTCCTGACAGTTGGTGCACTGAATTTGGACTTCTAATCTCCTGAACTTTGAGAAAATAAATTATTCTTCTTTAAAACAATTCACTTGTGGTACCGATTGTAGTACTTCTAGGCACTACAACAACGTCTTACATATAATCTGCTTGTTTTTAAAAATTTTGTGTTTGATTTTTAAATGTTACTTTTATGCTTTTTTATCTATTATAAAGTTCTTTGCATAGAAAATAGATTAATGTGTTTCTTCATTTAAAATGTCTATAAAATCTGTCTTAGCTGTAGTACAAAAAAGGGAAAATCTCAAGAATATCCTCACAGAATTTTGATTAGCATATTCAATGTAAAACTGCTGAAATGATTTTGATGCATGGGTAAGATTAAGAGTAAGAAGCTATTGCACAAATTAGATATCATTAGAATGTCAACATGGTATGATTATTTTCCATCATGTTTATAACTTCTTAGATGCATTGCCAAGAATATGAATCAAAATGTAAGCAAAGTGCAGGTGAGGCCAAATAAACAAGTTGTAGTTTCAGTTTATACATCATTGATCAATGAATGTTATCAATTTCACACAGCCCAGGATTCTGATAACCTTCCTATTGAGCGAGCAGCATAAATTTTAAATGACCTCACCATGAGGAGAATTGCTAAAAGGAACTCATAGTGATCTAAAAACATTCTTAATAATTACTCCACATAATGAAAAAAACAAACAAAAAAAACTGCAATTTTCAATTCATCTGAAATAAATAGAATCTTTACATTTAAATCTGAAAGTTGACTTTAAAATAACTGTTATAGTAACACAGGGAGTAAGAATTATTTTAAAAGTGATTACCTCTGGATTTTGAAAATGTGTTACATGTTATTTAAATTTAAGTTTAAATAATGGAAATTTCCAATTACCATTTATACACATGTGAGAAAAGTAAGTCAAAAAGTATAACTACAAATTCATACAAACATTTATTAAGCAAAAATATCAAAATAAGAAGCTATTGTTTATTGCTATCTCTAAACACTTCTGAATGTAGAGTTTCAATCTCTCTTAACACTTCTCTGAAGTATTCTGCACATTTTGATTTATACCATGTCAAATGGTAGTTTGGGAAAGCTCCTGGGACTCAAATCTTGTGCATTTCAACTATTTTTTGAGATAAAGGATAAGAAAAAATGAAAGGGTCAAAATCAGGGCTGTAAGGTCATGGTGTGGTGACACTGGATAAGCACTTGACCTCAAGGTCAGTTTGAACCACAAGATCAGTAGTTTAAACTCACCAGCTGCTCCTCAGAAGCCCTGTACATGGTAGCTATGAGTCAGAACCGACTCACCTGCACTTAACAGCAACAACAACAACAAGGGTATATGGGTAAGGGTCCCTAATGAATTCTCACAGGATAACTCTATCTAGAAGAAGGAGAAGGTGCATTGTCATAATGGGGAAAAAAGAACTTTAGGCAATTTTTTTATCCTTTTTTTTTTTTTTAATTTTCTCAAAACTACTTAATTAAAAACTTCTATGATTATCCTATGTTGCTCAAGAAAAATCTATCTATATTGTCCATTTGGAAAGTTTCAAAACCAAAAACAGTCACCATAAACTTCTAAGTTGACCTCTCACCCTTGAATTTAGTAGGCCTGTTGTTAAGTGTCCTTGAGTCAGTTCCGACCCATAGTGACCCTGTATATGATTTCCTAGGAACAGCTGGTGAGCTTGAACCACTGACCTTGCAGTTCAAACGGCTTTGCAGTCTGGCACATTAACCCACAGCACCACACAGGACTCCCTTAACAGGTCTAGCACATGATTGAATAGTATGGTGAAAGAATACATCCCTGGTGTATACTTTTCCTAATTTTAAACCATTCGGTATTCTCTTGTACTATTCGAACAACTGCCTCTTGGTCTAGGTAGGTTTCTTCATGAATGCAATTAAGTGTTCCGGAATACTCATATTTTACAATGTTGTCCATAGCTTACAATCAAAAGTCTTTGAGTATTCAATAAAACACAGGCCTACATTTTTCTGGAACGCTCTCTTTTCAGTCAAGATCCATCTAACATCAGCAATATACCCCTCAATCCATGCCCTGCTCTGAATCTGATTGAAACTCTGGAACTTCTCTATCAATGTATGGTTGCAGCCATTTTTTCATTACCTACAGAGTCCTGGTGTGGTGCTGTGGGTTAATAATCTGGACTGCAAAGTCTTTGAACTATAAGGTCGATGGTTCAAGCTCACAAACCACTGCTCAGAATCAATTCTATGTCACTTAACAACAACTACAATAGCAATGCAATATTTGACATCTACTTGTTGTTGTTGTTGTTGTTGTTATGTGCCATGGAGTCAGTTCTGACTCATAGCAACCCTCCCTGTACAGGATTTCTGAGGCTAAAATCTTTACAGGAGCAGAAAGCCTCATCTTTCTCCAAAGGAACAGCTGGTAGTTTCAAACTGCTGACACTGAGGTTAGCAGCCCAATTTCTAACCACTATGCTATCTGCTAGGTCTGTTAAATTCAAGATTCAACTTGCATGTGATATTTAGCATTAACAGACCTAGCACATGTGTTGAAAGAAATACAGCTAGAATGCTCCTTGGAAGCCAAAATGTCTAGACTTTTTTCTCATATTTTGGACATATTATTAAGAAGAACTAGTGACAGGAGAAGGATATCATGTTTGATGAAGTGGAGGGTCAGGTAAAAAGAGAACAACCCCCAACGAGACGGATTATCACAGTGGCAGTGGCAACGGGCTCAGATATAGTAACAATTGTGATGCTGGCTGAGAACCAAGCAGTATTTCATTCTGTTGTACATAGTGTCACTATGAATCAGCATTGACCTGATGGCACCCAATGACAACAACAGCAGGTTCCCTAGGAGTCCTGGTATGGCACCATAGGATACTCACTAGACCTCAGAGTTGGTTTGAACCACAAGGTTGGCAATTCAAACTCACTAACAGAATCTCAGAAATCCTATACAGGGTCACTAAGAGTCGGAACTGACTTGATGGTACTTACCAGCAACAGCAGCTGCCTCAGTAGTCGAGCGACCCTGAACAGGGTTTCTGAGAGGAGTAGCTGGTGAGTTTGAACTACGGACCTTGACGTTCAAATGGCTTTGCAGTCTGGTGCATTAACTCACAGTGCCACATCAGGGCTCCAAAAACAGCTCTACAAGAGCCAAAATATGACCATAAGTATATCCCACTTATATTTAAAGACCAACTCAAGAACAGATTGGATGCATTAAACACCATTGACCGAAGACTGGAAGTGTTGTGGAATGGCATCTAGACTATCACACATTAAGAAAGCAATAGGTCATTAAAAAGACAGTAAGAAAGATAAGACCAAAATGTATGTCTAAAGAGACACTGAAATTTGCTCTCCAGCATAGAGAAGCAAAAGAGACAGGAATGAAAGGTGAAATAAATGAGCTGAACAGAAAAATTTAAAAGGGCTGTTCAAGAAGACAAAGTCAAATATTATAATGACCTGAAGTTAGAAACCTGAATGGGAAAAAACATGCTCAGCATTTCTCAAGCTGAAATAGCTAAAGAGAAAATGCAAACCTTAAGTTACAATAGTGAAGGATTCTGTGAACAGAATATTGAAAGACACTGGAAATATCAAAAGAAAATGCACAATGCACAGTAATTGTACCAAAAAGAATTGATCAATGTTCAATCATTTCAGTAGGTCCCATATGATCAAGAATCAATGGTGTTGAAGGAAAACGTTCAAGCAGCACTGAAAGCATTAGCAAAAGACATGGCTCCGGGAGTTGACTGAATACCAACCGAAATGCTTCAACATTTTGATGAAGTACTGGAGGTGCTCACTCATCTGTGTCAAGAAATTTGGAAGACAACTTTCAAACCTATGGCCAACTGATTGGAAGAGATACATATTTATGCCTAGCCTAAAGAAAAAGGTCCAACAGAATGAGAAAATCATCAAGCAATCTCATTACTATTACATGAAAGTAAAATTTTGCTGAAGATAATTCAAAAAAGATTGCAGCAGTCCACAGACATGCAGCAGCCCTAAATTCAAGCTAGAATCAGAAGAGAACATGGAATGATTCATCTCATTGCTGACACCAGATGGATCTTGGCTGAAATAAGAGAATACCAGAAACATGTCTATTTGTGATCTGCTGGCTATGCATATTACTGTGTGGATCATAACAAATTATGAATAACATTGAAAACAATGGATATGGCAAAACACCTAATTCTGCTCTTGAGGAAACTGCACATAGACTAAGAGATTGTCACCAGAATATAAAAAAGAGATGATGTTGATTTGTGTGCTTCAGGCTTTTATCCTTTCACCATAATTACTCAATCTGTATGCTAAGCAAAAAATCTGTGAAGCAGGATTATATGAAGAATTTGGCTTCAGGATTGGAAGAAGACTAACCCTGTGATTTGTGGAAGACAACTTTATTGGCTGAAAGTAAAGAGAATACTTATTAAGGAAAATATAAAACTATACCTTTAGTATGAATTTCAAAACAATGTAAAGAAAATATAAATCCTCACAACTGGACCACTAAATAACAGCATGATAAATGGAGAAATCCAGGAGTTGGCTGAATATCAACTGAAATGCTTCAACATTTTGATGAAAACCTGGAGGTGCTCACTCATCTGTGCCCATCTGCAGAAAGAAACAATGGAAAAGCTCCATATCATCAGTGAAAACAATCCAAGGACAGACTGTGGAACAGATCATCAATTACTCATATGCAAATTCAAACAGAAGCTGAAAAAAATGAAAACAAGTCCAAAAGAGCCAAAATGTAACCTTGAATATATGCCACCTGAAATTAGAGATCATCTGAAGAACAGATTTGATACATTAAACACTAAAGACTGAAGACCAGAAAAATTGTGGGATGACATCAAGAACATTATACATGAAGAAAGCAAAAAGTCATTGAGAAGACAAGAAGAAGGAAAAGGTCAAAGTGGATGTCAGAAGAGACACTGAAACTTGCTCTCCAGCATAGAGATGCTAAAGCAAATAGAAGAAATGAGAAGGTCCAAAAGCTGAACAGAAAATTTCAAAGATCAGTTCGAGAAGATTAAGGCAAATATTACACTAAAGCTAAATATTAAAGCAAAGATCTGGAATCAGAAAACCAAAAAGGAAGAACACGCTCAGCATTTCTCAAGTTGGGAGAATTGAAGAAACAATTCAAGGCTCGACTTTCGTTATTGAAAGATTCTCTGGGCAAATTATTGAATAATGCAAAAAGCATCAAGAGAAAATGGAAGGAATACACAGAGTCACTGGACCAAAAGGAAATGGTTCATGTTCAATTATTTCAAGAGGTAGCATATGATCAAGAGCCAATGATACTTAGGGAGGAAGTCCAAGGTGTATTGAAGGAATTGGCAAAGAACAAGGAACCAGGAATTGGTGGAATGAAAATTGAAATATTTCAAGACAGTGAGGCAGCAGAGGAGGCACTCACTCCTCTCTGCCAAGAAATTTGGAAGACAACTATCTGGCCGACTGAATGGAAGAGATCCATATTTGTGTTCATTCCAAAGAGAGGTGACCCAACGGAATGTGGAAATCATTGGACAATCTCTTTGATATCTCATGTGAGTAAAGTTTTGCTAAAGGTAATACAGAAATGGCTACAATCATACATTGACAGAGAACTTCCAGAAATTCAAGCTGGATTCAGAAGAGGCC
>NW_006408816.1:2910822-2912613 GCF_000296735.1 Chrysochloris asiatica
AAAAAGATATGCTACAAGGATGTATTCTTTCACCATACTTATTCAACCTGTATGCTGAGAAAATAATATGAGAAACTGGGTTCTATGATGAAAAACATGACATCAGGATTGGAGGAAGACTCATGAACAACCTGCGATATGCAGATGATACAGCCTTTCTTGCTGAAACTGAAGAGGACTTAAAACATTTACTGATGAAGATCAAAGAGCACAGCCTTTGTATGGATTACATTTCAATGAAAAGAAAACAAAAATCTTCACCACTGGACCAATAAACAGCATTCTTAATCAATGGAGAAAAGATTGCAGTTGTCAAGAACTTCATTCTTGGATCAATTATCAACACGCATGGAAGCAGCAGTCAAGAAATCAAACGACATATTCCATTAGACAAATCTGCTGAACAAGACTTTTTTAAAGTGTTGAAGAGCAAAGATGTTAGCTTGAGGATTAAGGTGCGCCTGACCCAAGCTATGGTATTTTCAACAACCTCATATACATGTGAAAGACTGTAGAAGAATTGATGCTTTTGAGTTATGGTGTTGGAGGAGAATATTGAAAGTGCCATGGACTGCCGAAGGAACTAATAGATCCGTTTTGGAAAAAGTGCAGCCGGAGTACTCCTTGGAGGCCAAGATGGCCAATCTTCATCTCTCTGTTTCAGACATATTGTCAGAAGGTTCTAGTCACTGGAGAAGGATATCATGTTTGGTAAGGTGGAGGATCAGAGAAAAAAAAAGGAAGACCCCCAATGAGATGGATTGGCCAAATGGCAGCATCAACGTATGCTGGCGTGGCAACAGTAGTGAGGTTTGCCCAGGATCAGGCAGTGTTTCATTTTTCTGACCATAAGGTCACTATGAGTCGGTACAGACTTGATGGCACCTAACAAGAACAACAAATGGAGAAAAGTTTGAAATTGTCAAAGACTTCAATTGCTGTGTCTACTGTTACAATGTTACAATACCTTCCAGTTCTTCCCTCTCCCCTCCCTCCAACTCCATTTTGTCTGTTTCCCCACCATGAGCTACAAGGCAGTAGTTTAAAGGGCAACATGGCTTTTGATAGGCCAGAGCTAAATCACCCCAGCAATGAGCACTCCCTTCCTGTTGAACCTATATAAGTTCCCTCCCTTCCCTTTGACTTCCTCTTCTTCCTCTCCTCCCTTCTGCCTTCTCTTTCCGGCAGAGGTTACCTTCCTCACCCTGAATAAAAGTCTCTATATGGACTGTCTGATGTGAACTGTGGTTGATGAGTGGCGCTGGGTTGTTTTCCCATTCATTGGTGTCAGAAGTGGGATGGTTGAGGCCCCTGATTTAACATCGGAAGGCCCAGGACCCCAATTCTCCCAGTGCCCTAACCCATTCCTTTTTAGTCTTTCCCTGTTGCCCCATACCTTTATTAGGGCGAGGCATCTTATCTAAGCTTGGCACCTCCCTCAAGTTTGACTTTCAGGGCCTCTCCAGCACTCCAACATCTTCCTTTTGCCTCTTACTTCAAAGGCTGTTGAACCTCAAGCCCCTTCTTCCCCGTGGCCCATCAGTACCGACCTTGTGAATCCTAAAGTTTGGGACAAACATTCCCCTTCAATAGCCAAATGCCCTCCAGTCAAAATCCTCCTCAAAAACCCCACCCATTTCCCAGCCCAAGCACAATACCCTCTCCCACAGTCTAATCTTTTGGGATTGCAGCCAATTGTTAAAGAATTGCTTAAAAAAGAATTTCTAAAACCAACTAATTCTCCCTACAATACCTCTACCCTGGCAGTAAAAAACCCAATAGGGCCTACCA
>NW_006408816.1:2914228-2936195 GCF_000296735.1 Chrysochloris asiatica
CCTCTCCAAATTTCTCCATTAAGAATGAAGCAAGATAGTGGTGATCCATAAAAATGTTTAATGCTGTTCTGTCCCATTCCATTCATTAAGGTTGTTTGGATTGCAGACCTGGTGAAAACTACCTATAAATATATATTTTTTTGTTGTTAGCTCTCAAGGTGCTTTCTAACTCATGTACATCCCATGCACGGTGAAACACAATGCTGCTTGGTCCTGCATCAGTCCTCTCATGGGTTGATAATATGATCATTGAGATCCATAAAGTTTTCATTGACTGATTTTCAGAAATATGCCTTTATTCCTAGTCTATGTTAGTCTGCATGCTGTGCTGAAACCTGTTCAGGATACTGTTGCTGTCATTAAATGCCATCGAGTCAATTCCGACCCATAGCAGCCCTGTATAGAGTTTCCTAGAAGTGTTTGGTGAGGTTCAACTGGTGACTTTGCAGTTCAAACCAACTTTGCAGTCCAGTGTATTAACCCACAGAGAATCATGCAAACTTCAACTGACTAATGGTTGTTGTTTAGTTGGGAATTTGTCCAGATTCTTCCTCAAGAAAGTGCATTGTAAGGGTTGTCATTAATCTTTCCAAATGTAAAGATTGATCCAGTCCTAATATTTTATTTCTCCATCCTCATTGACACTTTCTCCCTCTGACCCTTGCTATATTGCTAGGTCAGAACTGACAAGTTAAAAGGGCACTGTCCTTCAGAAGCCCAGATAGAGAGATACTTGTCACAAGTTTGGGGATTATACATGATACCCTAATATTATGAATTGCTAACCAAAATTCAGGGCAGTTTGCCCACAACCCCTACAGGTAATCAGTCACTTGCAAGCTCAGGAAAACACACAACATCACTGGGTTTTGAACAGCTGGTTCCTTTGTTCCACTGGGTTTGATCATTTGCTGAAACAACTAACAGGATTCACAGAGTATGCCCTGTTTACAAGTACAGGTCTACTATAACCAAAAAGTTACATAGGCTGAAGCCTGTCAAGGCTCCTATCTCAAAGCTTCCATGTCCCAGCAGATGCACTACCTTCCTGAGAGAAGATGTCTTATTGGCCAGGAAGTTCTGGAGAGAGGAAACTTTCTGAAACTTAATTTTGAGGACTTTTTATCAGCCCGTCCTTCATGATTGGCTTAATTATGGGTGAGTCTCTTCTGATCAGGCTTGAACAAATTCTCAGGTGTGGGCCAGAAGTCAAGATTAAGGCATCCAAATTGTTCCATATGTTAATTCTCTGGAGCTAAGGACAAAGGCCACCAATCTTAGAATATACTAGTTATATATTTCACCAGAAATGAAGATTCTGCCACCAAGCCACCAATGGTTTTCATCCAAACAGTCTGTCCCAATATTGATTATTGACTGATGAAATTAGAACCTGTTACTCTGTGCACTCCATTCATCCATCCTTACTCATTTATATGAAGAATCATGAGCTAGTTGCTTGCTTCTTGCTACAAATAACTGCTGAATACAGAATTGTTAACAAATTGACTGAAGAAGCTATTTTATCTTGAATTCAGTGAGATGAAATATTGTATGCCTCTCAGCCTTGGTTTTTCCTTTATCTATTCAAAGTAGGACCCTCTTTCTCTTCCAGTCATATATCCTACCCTGTTGTCGTACCTCGTTCTAATCATAATTTTCATCTCTCCTTTCTGTTTCAAACTCTTATACTGAATACTCTGGAACTACTATCCATTGTCAGCAAGTTCCCTTCAATGCATTTATTATTTTTGAAAACAAGCATCTCTAGTTACTTATCAGATACATGTCAATGTTAAAAGACACAAATATTTCTTTTTGTCTTTCTGAATACTTGTTTCCAATGACTGACCCACTACCCTATTTTAAAAATTCCTACTGTATTTTATTTATTTATTTTATAAACCATTCATCTGTCAGTCTGTCAGTTTGTTGTACTATGGTGAATTGTGCATTGGTGTGATTTTGGGTGCTATGCCACGGGTATTTTAAATACCAGTAGGGACACCCATCGTAAATAGGTTTCAGTTAAGCTTCCAGATAAGGACAGTTTACGGAGAAGGAGAAACAGACTAGTTCTGACTTCTGAATATTTAGTCACTGAAAACCTTATGAATACAACTGGAACACTGTCAGCACCAAATTATTGAATATTGAAACATGGTGAAGAGCACCAGATTACTGTTCGATATAGTGCCAGAAGATGAGCCTCTCAGATCTGAATGAACTCAAAATGAAACTGAGGAAGTGCTGCCTCCTCAAAGTAGAGTTGACTGTGATAAATTGAATGAAGTAAAGCCTTTTGGACCTTCATTTGTTGATGGAGCACAATTCAATATCAGGAGAAACACCTGAAACTTCCATCAACAATTGGACTGTGGAATTTACAAAGTATGGATCTAGGAAAACTGGAAAGTGTCAAAATGAAATGGAACACATAAACATTAATATCCTCAAAATTAGTGAACTGATAATTGTGACTGATAATCACCTGATTTCGTATGCTGGGAATGACAAATTGAAGAGGAATGGCATCCATTCATTATCAGGAAGCACATACCAAGATTAGTGATGAAATACAATGCTGTCTGTTATAGGATTATATACATACTCCTGCAAGGAAGGCCAGAGTCTTGGTGTGGCGCTGTGGGTTAATGCACAAGACTGCAAAGTTGTTTGAACTGCAAGGTCAGTGGTTCAAGTCCACCAGCTGCTCCTTGTAAACCCTATACAGGGTCTTCATGGGTTGGAACCAACTTGGCGGCACTCAACAACAACAAGGAAGCCCAGTTAATACCACTATGATTCAAATTTATACACCAACCACTAAAGCCAGTAATGATGAAACTGAAGAATTTCACCAACTTCTTCAGTCTGAAATTGATGAAATGTGCAATTAAGATGTATTGATAATTATTGGCAATTGGAATGCAAAGATTGGAAACAAAGAGGAAGGATAATTGTAAAATATGTCTTGTGTGACAGAAACGGTACTGGAGAGCGCATGATAGCATTCTGCAAGACCAATGACTTTTTCACTGTAAATACCTTTAAATAATCAACATAAAAGATGGCTATACACAGGGACCTCACCAAATGGAATGCACAGAAATCAAATTGACTACATCTGTGCAAAAAGATAGTGGAAAAGCTCCATATCATCAGCCAAAACTAGGCCAATAACAGATTGTGGAACAGTCCATCAATTACTCATATGCAAATTCAAACTGAAGCTGAAGAAAATGAAAACAAGTCTACAGGAGCCAAAATATTACCTTGAATATATCCCACCTGAATTTAGAGATCATCTGAAGAACAGATTTGATATATTAAACACTAAAGACCAAAGACCAGAAGAATTGTGGGATGGTATCAAGAATATCATACATGAAGAAAGCAAAAAGTCATTAAGAACACAAGATAAAAACAAAATGAATGCCAGAAGAGACTCTTAAACTTGCTCTCCAACATAGACATGTTGAAGCAAATGGAAGAAATGAAGAGGTACAAGAGCTGAACTCAAAATTTCAAAGAGCACATTTAACGAAATGTGCAGAGACCTGGAGTTAGAAAACCAAAAGTGGAGAACATGCTTAGCATTTCTCAATCTAAGGAAACTGAAGGAAAAAAAATCAAGCCTTGATTGTGGTATTGACGAATTCTATAGGCAAAATATTGAATGATGCAGAAAGCACCAAAAGAAGATGGAAGGAATATAGAGTTACTGTACCAAAAAACAATGATCAATGTTCAACCATTTCAAGAAGTAGCATAAGATCAAGATCCAGTGATCCTGAAGGAAGATGTCCAAAGTTCATTAAAGTTTGCCTAAGAACAAGGCACTGAGAATTGATAGAATACAAATTGAACTCTTTCAACAAACTGAGGCAGTACTGGAGGCACTCACTCATCTATTCCAAGAAATTTGAAAGACTGCCTGAAAGTGCCAACTGCTTAAAAGTGATCCCAATTTTTGCCCATTTCAAAGAGAGGTGACATGTGGAAATCATTGGGCAATATCATTGATATTCCATGCAACTAAAAGTTTTAATAAAGATAATACAAAAAACAGCTGCAACCATACATTGACTGAGAACTTCCAGAGATTCAAGCTGGATTCAGTAGATGTGGAACAACGGATATCATTGCTCACCTTAGACAGATCTTGGCTGAAAGCAGAGAATACCAGAAATGTATTTACCTTTGCTTTATTAAATATACCAAAGCTTGTGATTGTGTGGATCATGACAAGGTATGGACAACATTGCAAAGTATGAGTACTCCAGAACACTTAATTGTGCTCATGATGACACTGTACACAGACCAAGAACAAAGGAATACTAAGTGGTTTAAAATTAGGAAAGTGTGCACCAGGGTTGTATCCTTTCCTCATACTTATTCAATCTGTATGATGAGCAAATAATCAGAGAAGTTGAATTATATGAAGAAAAATGTGGTATCAGGATTGGAGGAAGATTCATTAACCACCTGCAATATACAGATGGTACTACCTTGCTTGATGAAAATGAAGAGGACTCAAAATACTTGCTGATGAAAATCAAAGACCACAGCCTTCCATATGGGTTGTATCTCAATGAAAAGAAAGCAAAAATCCTCACCACTAGATCTTTAACAACATCCATATAAATGGAGAAAAGATTAAAATTGCCAACGACTTTATTTTGCTCAGATCAATCATCAACACTCATGGAAGCAGCACTCAAGAAATCAAATGACATATTGCACTAGGCAAATCTGCTGCACAAGACCTCTTTAAAGTGTTCAAGAGCAAAGATCTCAGTTTGAGGATAAGATGCACCTGACCCAAGGCTATGGTATTTTCAATAACCTTATATGCATGGTAAAGTTGACAGTGAATAAGGAAGATGGTAGAATAATTGATGCATTTCAGTTATGGTGTAGGAGGAGATTATTGAAAGTACCATGGACTACCAAAAGAACAAACAGATCTGTGTTGGAAAAAGTATAGTCAGAGTGCTCCTCAGAAGTTCAGATAGCCAGACTTCATCTCTCATGCTTTGGACATATTAACAAGAGGGGCCAGTCATTGTAGAGGAATAGCATGTTTAATAAAAGTGGAAGGTCAGAGAAAAAGAGGAAGATGCCCAACCAGATGGATTGGCACAGTGGGATCAGCAATGAGCTCAGGTCTAGCAGTGCTTGTGACATTGACTCAGAACTGGACTGTGTTTGAATCTATACCAACATGATGTTACCTAAGAATGCAACAACAATTCTTTTATACATTTTTGTTGTTGTTGCTATTGGTGAGAATATACACAACAGGTTTACATGTAAAAGTCTGTGATTCTATTTTTTAAGCTATGCTACCATTGTGACACTCCTTTTCTTAGTTCTACCTTCACAATTAACATAAGCTAAATGACATCTAATGTTCTTGCCTAATCTTTTCAATTGCTGTTATCAATTTGATCTCATATGGTTCTTAAATGAGTATAATGCTCAAGACAGACTTTTTTTTTTTTATAGTCAAACAACTTTTTCTATTTTCTGGTTTAGAAAAGACTTCAGAGGGTATCTTTGGTTTAAGTTTTAGAAATTCTTTCAAAGCCAGAGCTTCAGTTGTTCATTTAGCCTCCATGCTCCAGAAAGTCAATAATATCCATGTGAATTTGAAATTTTGTTCTGAATTGTCCCCTTTTGATCAGGATTCACCTATAGAATCTTTGAACACAGCCTTCATTAATGGTAGCCCAGACACTGTCCAATTCTCCTGGTAATTGCTTACAGAGAAATTAGCCACATGTTTCATTTCCTCCTCCTATTCATTCTACCTCCATTTCTCCAGGAGTAGAGATATCAATTGCTGTATGTTGGATGACTGCTGGCAAAGTTTCAAGATGCAGGCACTACATAACCAACATAAGTTAGAACACAAGCACTTAACAGGTTACTACGACAATTAATTAGGATTGTTGTTGTTGTTGTTAAGTGCCATCACTAATTAATTAATTAGGATAGACAATGAAATTGTAACCTAACCTCCAAATCAAGGAACTAAATCCCATGAGGCGTATGCTGTAGCCTCAGCAGTTATTCTTATTTTGAATTTTTGTAAATATGTCTATCACACTTTAGCCAACTCAAACTTTTACATGTGTACAACTGACTAAAAATGTTAAAAATAACCAGCGTGCAAGCCTAATCTTAATCAATGCAATTTCTCCATCACTGTAATCTGAAATGCAGTACTTGATAAAACATAAATAGAAGACCTTTTACCTTCTAGTAATGGCTATCCGACACTGACTTCTTGGTGCTCCCTTGCACTTATTTAAGATATTAAAACTGAGACATAATTTTCTAAGTCATTTTTTCCATTATTCAAGATACCATTTTTCTGATAAGAGGACTCAACCAGCATGCCGATCCTTCATTTCACCGATAGTCCCTTCTTTAAAAAATTTACTGTACCATATTAATAATAATTAATTTATCAGGGTGTTTAATTAATTCATTAATTAACTAACTAATAAAGCATCTTGTGTTTACACATTAGACTTGATAGCAGCCAAGGTAAATCTACTTATGAGCTTGCTATTTAAATTGTCTTTACTAGAGAAAGATACTCCTCTCCTTCTAGCTACCCTCAACACAAATTTAATGTTATCAACAATTAGTTTGATTTATTATTTGTATATTTACATATTTATTTACCCCACTCATTACTATAATTTTCTTTACTCTCTTGAAATGCTTTCATGATCCATAGGACATAAATTAACCACCAATATTTTCTGTCTGTCACGTTTCTAGTTGTAGTATGTACTGCTGCAGGAGGTGACCTGTATAACTTCATGAATCTAAAAAAACAGGGCTCACCTAGCCAATCCTACTGCATGTCCTCTTAGGACATATGTCTCACATAATTATGTCAAAATCTATATTATTTAATTTTCCCCCATGATCTCAGCATGCTTCCATTACTGAAAAATGTGGTATCAACAAAAAATCAAAACAGAAAATAATTCAGTCATGAAAGGGTGTCACCAGTAAGCATTTCACAATCGTTTCAACTATTATCTTAACTAATAATCAATTCTTCCTGGAAATCCCTGTATCAATAAAATGCACCACCATGTATCACATAATACCTCAAACATAGTTCCCTCAGGAAAGCATATTTTGAACTCATTAAGCAAGGCTACATCTTTCTAATATATCCTGCATTTCACCATTATATCCTTTGCAATGAAATATACTAAAATACAGAATATATAGAATGTATCTATATTTGTGTGTGTGTGTGTATGAGGGGAATTTTAAAAAATCATGAAAAAATTGTCTGTGTGTGTTTCTTTGTAAAATAGAATGAAGAGATATTGATGTTTTCCAAGACTTTTTGAAGCTCCTTTGTAGATATTTGCTTTATTGTATTTTTGCTATTCTATAAATTCCATTAGGAATTTAGAAGAAAGATCATGTTTGTCTCAGGATCTAGGACACTGACTAAATCACCGACAATAAAATCAATAGATATTTTCTAGGTAAACGTAAATGAAATTGCTGATTGGTGGCCTGATGTCAGTGAATATTCTTATTCAATTCCTATGTATGAACATTTATATTCATTGCCTTGTACAAAGAAAATCAATGCTCATAATCAAATACTATTAATTACTTACAAAGGAAGAACTAAAAATATAAATTTCATCCTAGGAATAAGCTATAAAATATAAGTATAATTTTCTTTTTATATCTGTGATGTTAAGATTGTTCCTTTCATCATAGTTTAGTACAATCCACATTTTTTAGATTCATTTGCAAATCATATATATATTTTATTTTTAAGTAGAAAATTGAGCTAATCACTATATTTTATGTATTTTTTTGTTTTGTGGAGTATTTTATTTTTATAAGTGCATAATATTGATGGTTTAGGCAACATATGCATGGGCAAATTGAAAAGCATTGCTACAAAATCATAGAAACATTTATTAAACAAAAATATTAAATGTGAAGCTATTGTTATTTGACATATTTTCCATCTAGTTTTATATATATATATGATTTGCAAATGAATATATGTATCAGGCATACCTATCATTGTTTATTCTTCCTTTTATATAAATTTTGTCTGGGGACAAAGGATAAAGCTTATGTTTTGTTTGTTTGTCATTTAAGTCACCTATACAGAAGTTGTTCAGTAAAAGTTAATTTATTTTTTCTTAAATATGTCAAAACTTCTTTTAGAATTTGTTTTATAAATGTCATAACACCTTGCTTCTATAGAAATGTCTATCCTTTTTCTTGTTTATAAGCCTTCTGAAATTAAATGGATGGTTTAATATCACACAATAAAACAAAGGTGAAATAAAATATAAATCTCCTTAATCCCAGTTCACTACTGCCATCAAGACAGCAAATTTCTTTGTGAGATACTAATGTGAAATTGTAATCTAAATTGCAAGCCAACAATAATCAAGATTATAATAGGGTTCATGACTCCAAAGAAAAATGTCTGGTAGATCAGCAATAAATACAGAACAGATCCTTGAAATACAGCTTTCCTCGGGATGAGAATTTATATTCAAAACATTGCAGTTACTGTGAGATACCACAATAACAATTCTACAGCACAGTTTCAAAGGTTTAATAAATTAGATTCTTCCTTGGCTCAGTCAAAAACACTGTGTTCAGCAGTTTCAACAATGGAAGCCTCTCCTAATTAAATTAAGTGCTTTAGCGGCTCATGCCAGCAATGCTACCTTTAACTGATAGACTCAGGTTTGCAATATTGCTAATCTGGCACAGAGCCACCAGGATGATCATAGAAACTAAGCCAACAACTTGATCTCAAAAAAGGGACACTTTTCTTTTTAATGGTGGAGGAGTCCTAGCATTTAAAGTCATATTTCACCACCGTCATATATCTAGAACACTTTTGGAAGGTCAAATTATCATTGTACATTTAATTCTACAAAAAGCTGGAGGTCATTACTATTTTCATATGATAGTTGTTTTTCTTCCCAAACTATCTCCAGTGAACTTGAGAAAGTTTACCTGAAAGTACAGTTTTCGGTACTAATAGTTATTATAACAAAAGGAAGATTTATGAGCATTTAATATGTGTGTGTCTCTCTGTGTGTGTGTGTGTGTGTGTGTGTGTGTGTGACTTGTTAGTGTTTTTTAATTCTGTAAGGAGTCCTGGTTATGTGATGGTTAAAGCATTCAGCTGCTAACTGCAAGGTCTGTATTTTGAACCCATAAACCACACTGTGGGCGTAGGATGTGCAGTCTGCTTTCATAAAGATTTAAAGTTTTGGAAACCCAGTGGAACATTCTACTTTGTCTTACAGACCACTATGTTGAGAATAAACTCAACAGCAACAATGTTTTTGTTGTTTTGTTTTGTTGATTCTGCAATTCCCCATTTAAAAAAACTGAAATTCAAAGGAAACTTGCCACAAAGAAAATTGACCTAATCACTATATTTTAGAATTTTTTTTTTGTTTTGTGGAAGAGTATTTTATTTTTATAAGTTTATAATATTGATGGTTTAGACAACATATGCGAGGGCAAATTGAAGAGCATTGCTTCAGAATCATAGAAACATTTATTAAACAAAAATATTAAATGTGAAGCTATTGTTATTTGACATATTTTCCATCCAGTTTTATACACTTCAGAAGGAAATGTTTCCATCTTTTTAACTTTTGCCTAAAGAGTTCTGTCCTATTTGGGTTACATCATGTTAAAAGAACATGTTGAGCATCCTTAAGAGACTCTAATTGTTTCCTTTTACTGTTCTCTGAGTTTGGGAACAAAACTAAATCTTAAAGGACAAGATCAGGTCTGTAGGCTGGATGGGGTAAGGATAACCAGAATAATTCTCACAGCACAGCCTTTGCTATGCTGAAAGGTGTATTGTTAAGATGGGAGGGGAGTAGGGGGTAGGGAATAAGGGGGTGGTTTCCTTAATGCAAATCTCCCGGCCTTTTTCTCACCAATTCAAATTTTAAATTTCTTAAAACTTATTCATAACAAGTCTCCATGATTACTTTATGCTCTTCAAGAAAGTCTACCAAGATAATGCCTTTAGAATCCCCAAATAAATAGTTCCATAGACTTCTGAGGTGACCTCTCTGCCTTGGATTTAACTCACAAAGTAAATCCTTTTGGAAGCCACCTTTTGTTGAAGTCTTGAAAGAACTTGTGTGCAGTCATTCACTGATTGCAGAAACATGTCTAAACAAATTTTGTTTGGAATAAAGTGGTTATGAATCGGGTTGCTAACCTCAAGCTCAGCATTTCAAAACTACCAGCTGTTCTGCAGGAGAAAGATGAGGCTTTCTGCTCTTGTAAAGATTTACAGCCTCAGAAACCCTGTACAGGGTCGCTATGAGTCGTACTGACTCCATGGCACATAACAACCACCATAAATGTATAAACCCTAGCAGCAATATATTTCACCTACTTTTTCTTGCTAAAACTCATAATAGAAAATGTTATAGTAGAGTCTCACTTTTATTTCATTGCTAGTTTAATGAAGACTGCTTATAGGATAAGTTTGAAATCATAAATAATTCTATTATTCTATTCATTTGTTTTAAGTTGGGAA
The DNA here is from genome assembly GCF_000296735.1 of Chrysochloris asiatica. Lineage (NCBI taxonomy): Eukaryota > Metazoa > Chordata > Mammalia > Afrosoricida > Chrysochloridae > Chrysochloris > Chrysochloris asiatica. The sequence goes on from NW_006408816.1 coordinate 2,924,832, forward strand.
CTCACAATACTGTGAAAGTATATAAGTGAAAGGAAAGGAAAAGATAATTCAAATTATTTGAATAAGAAAGATTTAATAATAGCATTTGATTATTAAACATATCAATAAAAAAAACATGGAGGGAGATATAGTTGACACTAAAAGAGAATTAGTATTATAATATCTTATTTTGGCTATTGCAATACTTAAGTGAATACTTTGATTGAAGTGAAGTCAGAAGGAACCGCACAATATGAGAAAGTTAAGCATAAACTCATGTGTCCAGGAAGAACCCTAACACTTTAAACATAGGGTTGACTTTCATTTAAACCTAAGATTCAAGGGGAGATGTGAAAATGAGATTTTTATATAATTATATAACAGCAATGCTAATGTAAGTGGAAATGACTGATTTAATATTGCAATATAATAAGTGTGCAACAGGGAAGTGAGACTGAAAATGTTTAACATATATCAGTTTTAGAGACAAATGTAACCAACATGCAACATTCTTTAAAAATTTTTCACAAGATGCAGAAGTCAGCTAGCCTTAAACATCAGTAATGAGCATTCTAAAATGAAAATTAAGAAAACAATTACAGTAGTATCTAAAAGAATATAACACCTAGAAATGAGTTTCACCAAGGAAGTGAAAGATTTGTACACAGAAAATTATAAAATGTTACTGAAAGATATGAAAGATATGGATTATATGTTCATGATTATAAAAAATGAGAACGCAAACCCTATAGGATATAGTAAAAATGCCCCCATTACATTTCTAAGGCTCTGATCTTTATAGATCTCCACATCTTTCTCCCAAGTGGCAACTGGTGATTTTCAACCACTGAATTTTTGATTAGCAGCTGAGAACTTAACCACTGCACCAGGAGAGCTCTTGGATAATGGGTCATAAAACTTAATATTGTTAAAATACCAAAACAATGCATAGATTCATTGCTTTAATTCTTCAACATCAAGCATCTCTCTAAGAATTCCTTACTCAGCTGGGTTTACTAATTTATTACAGTGGCCACACAGAACTCAGACACCACAACCATGGTTATGGGGTTTGCTGGTGAAGTTGTTGTTGTTGTTGTTGTTACGTGCTTTCAAGTCAGTACCAACTCATAGTGACCTTATGCACAGCAGAACGAAACACTGCCCTATCCTGGACCAACCTCACTATTGTTACCACACTTGAGCCTATTGATGCTGCCACTTTGCCAATCCATCTTGCTGGGTCTTCCTCTTTTTCTCTGACCCTCCACCCTACCAAACATGACATCCTTCTCCAGCTACTGGTCCCTCCTGAAAATATGTCAGAAATATGAGAGACAAAGTTTGGCCATCCTGGCCTCCAAGTAGCATGCTGGCTGCACTTCTTACAACATAGATCTGTTGGTTCTTTTGGCATCCCATGGCACTTTCAATATTCTCCTCCAGCACCATAACTAAAAAGCATCAATTCTTCTACGGTCTTCCTGTTTGACTCTCCAGCTTTCGCATGCATATAAGGTTATTGTAAATACCAAGGCTTGGGTCAGGCACACCTTAGTTCTCAAGCTGACATCTTTGCTCTTCAACACTTTAAAAAGGTCTTGTGCAGCAGATTTGCCTAATGCAATACATCGTTTGATTTCTTGACTGCTGCTTTCATGAGTGTTGATAGTTGATCCAAAAAGTATGAAGTCATTGACAACTTCAACGTTTCTCCATTGATGAAAATATTGCTTATTGGTCCAGTGGTGAGGATTTTTGTTTTCTTTACATTGAAATGCAATCCATAATGAAGTCTGTGCTTTTTTATCTTCATCAGTATATATTTTAAGTCTTTTTCACATTCAGCAAGCAAGGTTGTATCATCTGCATAGCACAGGTTGTTAATGAGTCTTCCTCCAATCCTGATGCCACGTTTTTCATCATATAATCCAGCTTCTCAGATTATTTGCTCAGCATACAGGTTGAATAAGTATGGTGAAATAATACAACCCTGTTGCACACCTTTCTTAATTTTAAACACTGAATGGTGTTCCCATGTTCTGTTCCAACTGCCTCTTCATCCGTGTACAGATTCCTCATGAAAACAATGAATTGTTCTGGAATACTCATACTTTGCAATATTTTCCATAGCTTGTCATGATTTACACAATAGAAAGCTTTTGTGTATTCAATAAAGCACAGATAAACATCTTTATGATATTCTCTGCTTTCAGCCAAGATCCATCGGACATCAACAATGATATCCCTTGTTCCACAGTCTCTTCTGAATCCATCTTGAACCTCTAGAAGTTCTCTGTCAATGTATGATTGCAGCTGTTTTTATATTACCTTTAGTAAAAGTTTACTTGCATGGGATATCAAAAATATTGTCCAGCAATGATTTCTGCATTCCATTGGGTCACCTCTTTTTGGTATGGGCACAAATACAGATCTCTTCTAATCAGTCGACCAGATAGTTGTCTTCCAAATTTCTTGGGGTAGATGAGTGAGTGCCTCCTTGTGACACCTCACTTTTAACAGGTTAAAATGCAAAATCAGAAAATGTTCAGGGTACAGTTTTTCCAATCACAACAGCCTCTCCTCACCCATTCCCACAGGCAGGCCTCCCTATGCCCCATTCATGTTTAACAAAACTCTTTTAGGCTGCTTATAAATGTTTATAGGGCAAAACACTCTACTTTGAGCCTCAGCCTGAAGACACTCAGCAATAGATCCCCCATCTAAATCTGGGAAGCACCTCACTCTGCAAGCAAGCATCCTGTCCAAAGACACTCAGCTTTACTTGCTTCATGGACAAGGAAGCCCACTGCAGGGATCTCAGGATCCAAATAACTCATTCCATTACTGGCTTTTCTTCTTTACACATATTGAGATCTCCTAATCCTGTTCCTCAGATAGATCATACCCAACAGGATGGCAAAGTTGACCATTTATAATTAGCTATTTTTAACATTCACTCACAAGTGAATCATATAATCCATCACCATCTTCCCCCACATTTACACACACACACATCCATCAGGAAGAAGATGTTTGGTGTAAGTTTGCAAAGACTGTGGCTAGAATAGACATCAGATGAGTCACTATACTACAGTTCATCTCTGGTTCTTCTGGTCATTGTCCCTTTAATGCATCATGATTTAACTTTCTCTTTATCACTTTTACTTTTAGCACACACATGACAGCTTGTAAGCCAGCCACTGATGCCTTTATCTTTCCCAATTTTAGATATCTATTTTCTAAATGACTTATCCTTCTCAGCTCAATGCTTTATACTATTCCTTGATATGAACAATCTTCTCATTTATAACCATGTTCCTTGATATGAACAATCTTCTGTTCCTGTTGCAACTTTGGGCATCTGATCCTTAAGAAAAATCCAATCCAGAGAAAACCATAAAAATTGTAGGAATTTACACCAACTCTTTCTTTATTAGTTCAGGTTCTGGTCAATGAAATCATAGCCATCCTAGCTAGGCCAAATGTGTATAACCTGAAAACTTGGGAGTCCACACACACCTCCCCACACTTTGGACTTACTGACCCCATCATTTTCTTTCAACCCTAGTCCTCATGGGCTAAGTCAGCACACATTTGCTTTGTTGTTGTTGTTGTTAAGTGCTATCAAGTTGGTTATGACCCTTAGCGATCCTGTATAGAGTTTCCAAGGAGCAGCTGGTGAGCTTGAACTGACGACCTTGCACATATGCTTAGGAGTTTTCAAAATTCCCTAAACTTCAGACCAGCTAGTTTTTCCTCTTTTCTCTTAATCTGCTTCTTCATTTGTTGCATCTCCCCGACTTCCACTCATCAAGTGTACCCAGGTGGTCATCAGTGAGCATACCAGGTTTTCTGCTTGCCAGCTCCCTTTAATTTTCAGTACTAAAAAGGGCTTCTTTTCTGATGTTGTTGCTGTTGTTAGGTGCCATTGAGTCCATACCGACCCATAATGACCTTATGCACAGCAGAACGAAACACTGCCCGACCCTGGGCTAACCTCACTACTGTTGCCACGCTTGAGTCAATTGATGCTGCCACTTGGCCAATCCATCTTGTTGGGGGTCTTCCTCTCCTTCTTTGACCCTCCACCTTACCAAACGTGATATGCTTCTCCAGCGACTGGTCCCTCCTGACAATATGTCCGAAGTATGAGAGACTAAGTTTGGTCGTCTTGGCCTCCAAAGAGCACTCTGGCTGCACTTCTTCCAAAACAGATTGGTTCTTTTGGCAGCCATGGAACTTTCAATATTTTTCTGCCTCAATGCATCCAATGGCAAAATGTTTGCTCAAAAATTTAAATGCCAGTCATTTTTTCTTTCTGCAGGTCTGTTCTTTAAACATAAATAAATCTCCTTTTCTCTCAGCAATCCCTGGTAGGACTACATGTCTTTTCAAGCATATCTTCTTATGCTGATGTTTCTGAATTGGACTTGTCCCCCTGAATCCCCAAACTCTATATGCAAGCTTCTAGTTTAGAGTCTATTCCTTCTGGGAAATTCCTAATTCCTCTTTTTAGCATATCGGAGTCCTGGTGTAACTGTGTGGGTTAATGTGCTGGACTGAAAATTCGGTTTGAGCTGCAAGGTCGGAGGTTCAAGCTCATCAGTTGCTCATTGGAAACCCTATACATGGCTGCTATGGGTCAGAATAGACTTGATGGCACTTAACCACAACAACAAATTAACTATAGACTAGGTTGGCTTACAAGCTCTTTATAATTATGATGATGGTGGTGGTGGTAGTGTGCCGTGAAGTCGGTTTTGACTCAACCTACCCTTATAGATTTTCTGAGGCTGTAAATCTTTATGGGAGCAGAAAAAAACACATCTTTCTCCCATGGAGTGGCTGATGTTTCGAACTGCTGACCTTGAGGTTAGTAGGCCTACTCGTAACTACTACGCTACCAGAGTTCCTTATAATAGCCATATTTATTCTCATCACACAAGGAGGTCCATTTTACAATACTAGTTAGGAGAAACATTCAATATCCATTGAGCAGTGCTAGTTTTTATAATTGCTACTCCTATCAAAATCCCAACAACCTTCTTTACAGAATAGAAAAAGCCAATCCTCAGGTTTATATGGAACTGCAATGGTCCCTGAATATGCAAGATAATTTTGAAGAATAAACTAGGGGAACTGGCATTTTCCAATCTCAAAGCATGCTATGAAGTGATGGTAATCAACACATGCCAATTAGAGTATAAGGTAGATTGATTTATCATATATAGTTCTTGTAGAGGGATAACATCATCTTGTAAATATAAGTATATACTAACCTTTAGACTCTCTTTATCAGGCACCCTGTCATAGGAATTTCAGCAACAATATGATGGTTGTTGTTATTAAGTACCATGGAGTTGGTTCTGACTCATAGTGACCCTGCACAGGGTTTCCGAGGCTGTAAATCTTTACTGAAGTAGAAAGCTTCATCTTTATCCTGCGGAACAGCTGGTAGTTTCAAACTGCTGGCCTTGAGGTTAGCAGCCCGATTCGTAACCACTAAATGTATTATACAAATGAAATTATAAGAATAAAGGTTGACTCAAAAATCACAAGAATACTTCAGAGTCATACAAAAATGATGCGTTATAAATGAGAATATAAAACGTAGTATCATATAACATAAAATGGAAAATGAAGAGTCAGTTAAGAAATACTATTAAAACAGGTTAAGTGAAGAACAAAGACAAATAATTATTAAAAAGTTTAATTTGACTAATGATGGAATCTTGTTTTAAGATTCTGAATGATTCAAATAAACTGAAGAAGTAGCCAGATGATTGATATGAGGCAGTAAAATATATCATATAGTAATGATGCAAAAGAAATTGTATTGTGATTGGATTAAATATTATATTAATGGATTAAATGTAAACTACAAGGAGTATTGTCAGGAGGGACCAGTCACTGGAAAATGATATCATGTTTGGTAAGGTGGAGGGTCAGAGAAAAAGAGGAAGATCTTCAGCGAGATGGATTGGCAGAGTGGAAGCATCAATGGGCTCAAGTGTGGCAACAATTGTGAGGTTGTTCCAGGATCAGGGAGTGTTTCTTTGTGTTGCACATAGGGTCACTGTGAGTCAGTACTGACTAAACGGCACCTAACAACAACAACAACATAAGGAGCATTTGGAAAATATATGAAAATGTAGTTAAAGTCAAATCAATTCAATTATCATAATACTAAGATATTATATAGTGTAGTGATAAAAAACAAACAATAACAATTTTGGTGTTAAAAACTAAACTCATTTTATTAATGATGGAAATTAATATGGATGAGACTTGGTTTCCTTATGTATAAAAAAAGAACAATTGGCCAAACTCTTTTCATAAATGGTTCTCTGTATTTTGTAATTTTGATTTATTTCATTGAATAATAAAATGAAAAAATATTGCAAGAATTGTTAAAAGTCAAGACAAATAAATGTTATATTTGTTCATAATACAGTTTCCTTAATCTTTTTCTAAAATATACAGTTTTGACTAAGAGACAGCAAAATATATCTCTTACACAGCGACATTACAAGCCTACAGTATACATTGAAAAGAAGTGTTTGATTTTCAGACTATCACAAAATCAGAGACCCAATGGTGAAACTGTAATGTCTTTCTTTATATTTATTTTTATTTCCAAAACCTAATCAGCTGTTTTATAAATTTAATATTTAAAGACCTTTTAAATAAATAAGTTTCCTGCAAAAATTTCTACATTTCCTGATATTAAAGGTTTTTTTAGTGAAATTTACCTATGCCCTTCAATTTTATAAAACTCTTTGCTCTAAATGGTCTCTCTCTTGTGCTAATTTATATTTATTACTGTTGAAATCATACATTCTCAGAATTAGGAAGGCCTCAGTTCCCCCAGAGTTATTTGTATGCTACATTGATTACTTTTCACAGAAAGAGTATCAGGGTATCATCAAAGTCATGCATGTATTTCACATGGACTTCATATTTACCTCTCATACCAATCCTTCTCATATCAATATATATTTCTTTTAAATGTTATATTGAGAGTGACTTTGTATTGCATTAACTTCTTGTATTGCATTACGAATCACTATAATCCCAGGTTGAAAGCTTAGTTCTATACATACTTCTAAATAATTATTCTTTCTTCTTTCTCAGGTCAAAAATGATCAATCTTTTCACAGCTTTCTCACAAAAGATATTTTAAAAAATCTCATTATCTTTTGTATAAGTACTCAAACATATTTTCAATATTTTGATGTCTAATAGGTTCCTTTCTGTTTCCTTGAAAAAATATTTTAGAGAGAAAAAGAGAAAGTGTGTGTGTGTGTGTGTGTGTGTATGGTGACCTTGTTTTGTTTTTATATGCCCTCCAGAACCTGCTTTCAGATTTAGAAAAAACCTGCATTCTCCCATTGGACTCCTGAATGCTATCTCTATGAAGAATGATATTGTTTGGTGTGTTTACAATGGTTAAAATTTACAGGACTGGAATGGTATTAAACTTTTATTACTTACTATTAGTTGTTTCTAGGATATAATCTATTATATTGCCAAGCTGTTTCTAAATATACCATAAGGCAATATTAGTTGGAAACTGAACACAAGCCAAGATTAGCATTTAAGTAAAGAAAACTTTCAAAAGGAATATATATCTAATTGTTAATACTTTACTGTTGTTGTTGTTGTTGTTAGGTGCCCTCCATTTGTTTCAGATGCATAGTGACCATAAAAAAACAGACTGAAGCACTGCCCAGTCCTGTGCCATCCTCACAATTGTTATATTTGAGCCCATTGATGCTGTTACTTTGTCAATCTTTTTCATTGGGGAGTCTTCCTCTTTTTCGCTGGTTCTCACATTTTCCAAGCATGATGTCCTTCTTCAGGGATCACTCCTTCCTTATAACACTTCCAAATTATGAGAGACACAGTGTTACTCCTTTTGTGTCTAAGGAGCACTCTGAGGGTAATTTCTTCCAAACAGATTTGTTTCTTCTTCATGGTACTTTTAGTGTTTGTCAAAAACATCATAATTCAAATGAATTGATTCTTCTGTAGTCTTCATTATTCATTGTCCATCTTTCAAATTCAAATGAGGCAATTGAAGATGCCATGACTTGGATCCAGCACACCTTAATTGTCAAACTGATACGTTTGCTTGTTAACATTGTTTGATTCATTAATTGCTAATTCCATGAGGCCACAAATTATCTAGTGTGCTACTGTGATGCTGGAAGTTATACCACCAGTATTTTAAATGCCAGTAGGTCACCTATTGTGGACAGGTTTCAGCATAGCTTCCAGACTAAGACAAACTAAGAAGTAGCCAAAGAATACCATTTGTGAATAGTTAGTGACTGAAAAACTTATGAAGAGTAGTAGAATAATATCAGACACAGTATGGGAGATGAGCTTTTCAGATCAGACATCATTAAAAATATGACTGGGCAACAGCTGCCTACTCAAAGTAGGGTTGATATTAATTATATGGATTAAGTAAGTGCTTGGAACCTTCATTTGCCAGTGATGATGAAACTGAAACTCTACCAACTTCTTCAGTCTGAAATCAATGAAACATATAATCAAGATGCATTGATAATTACTGGTGATTGGAATGCAAAAGTTGGAAACAAAGAGGAAAGATCCATAATTGGAAAATACGACCTTGATCATAGAAATGAAGCTGGAGTTTGCATGATGGACATTTGCAAGATCAATGACTAATCCATTGCCAATTTGATGGGATACACAATAATCAAATTGGCATCTGTGGGAAGAGACAATGGAGAAAAGAAATCAAGCAAAACAAAGCCAGAAGCCAAGGGACTATCAACTGATCATATGTAAATTCAGGCTGAAAATAAAGAGAATTAAAACAAGTCCATGCAAGCCAAAATATGACTTGAGTATATTCCAACTGAATTAAAAACCATCTTAAGAACCAAAGATATGATGCATTAAACAATAATGACTAAAGATCTGAAAAATTGTGAATAATAGTCAGAGCATCATGCATGAAGAAATCAAAAGGTCATTAAAAAAACAGGAAAGAAAAAAATGACCAAAGTGAACCTCAGGAGACTCTGAAACTTGCTCTTCAACATAGATAACCTAAAGCAACTGATAAGAAACGATGATGTGAAAGAGCTGAACAGAAATTTTCAAAGGGCAGTTTGAGAAGACAAAGAAGAATATTATAATGAAATGTGCAAAGATCTGGATTTATAAAACCAAAAGTGAAGAACATATTTGGCATTTCTCACCTTGAAACAACTGAAGAAAAATGCAAACCTTAAGTTGTGTTATTGAAGGATTCTATGAGCAAGATACTGAATTCACTAGAAACATTGAAAGAAGATGGAAGGAATAGACAGAGTCAATGAACCAAAAACAATTGGTTTATGTGTAAACATTACATAGGATCAAGAACTAAGCTGGATAGTTGGTGAAAAACTAAGCTCCATGAATTGACAGAATGCACATTGAATTGTTGTAATGGAGGCACTCACTGGTCTATGCCAAGAACTATGGAAGACAACTTCCTGGCCAACTGAAGGGAAGATATCCATATTGTGTACATTTAAAAGAATGGTGACACAAAACAATGTAGAAATCATTTAACAATCAAACGGATTTGGGCTAAAAACAGAGAATACCAAAAAGATATTTACTTGTACTTTATTGACTATGCAAAGGTATTTGACTGTGTGGATCATAACAAACTATGGATAATATTGGGAAGAAGGGCTCATCCAGAACAATTCATTGTGCTCCTGAGGAAACAGTGCATAGAACAAGAGGCAGTCATTAGAACAGAACAAGGGAATACTGAATGGTTTAAAATGAGGAAAAGTGTTTATCAATGTTTATCTTTTCACTTTTCTTATTCAATATGTATGATGAACAAATATGCTCAATAAAATGAAGAAAAACATGGCATCAGGATTGGTAGAAGGGTCATTAACAACCTCTGATATGCAGATGAGACAACCTTTGTTTGCTGAAAGTAAAGAGAACTTGAAGTTCTTTCAGTGCTATTTGCCAACACCATAATTCAAATGCATCAATTCTTCTGTGTCCTTCATATTCATTATCCATCTTTTACATGCAAATGGAGGAATTTTGAATGACAGGGCTTGGGTCAGGAACACCTTGGTCATCAAAGTAACATCTTTGTTCTTTAATCCTTTAAAATGTTATTTTGCTGCAGATTTGCCTAATGCAATTCTTCCTTTGATTGCTTGACAATTGCCTCCTTGAGTATTGATCCATCCTAGTAAAATGAAATATTTGAAAACTTCAATATTCTCTACTTTTATCATAATTTTTTTTGTTTATCCATTTGTAAGGATTTTCATTTTCTTTATATCCAGGTGCCATTCTTACTGAAGTCTTTGATCTTTGATCTTTATCAGTAAGTACTTCAAGTCCCTTTGCTTTCAGCAAGCCTGGTTGTATCATTTGCATATTGCAATTTATTGATGATCTTTTTCCTATTCTGATGCCATGTTTTTCTTCATATAAACCAACTTCTCAGATTATTTACTTAGCATACAGATTGAATCAGTATGGTGAAAGATATAACCATGACACACACTTTTCTTAATTTTAAATCATTCAAAATCACTTGTTATTTCTGAATAACTACCTCTTGGTCAATATACAAGTTTGCCTTAAGCACAATGAAGTTTTCTGGAATTCTAATTTTTCTAATTTTATGATCCACACAATCATATGCCTTTGTATAGTCAATAAAACACAAATAAGCATCATTCTGATATTCTCTATTCTTAGCCAAGATCTCTCTGACATCAACAGTGTTATCTCTCATTCCTCATACTCTTCTGAATGTGTCCTGAAATTCTGGTAGCAATCTGTCAATGCACTACTGCAATCATTTTTAATTATCTTCAGGAAAACTTCACTTCCATGTGATGTTAATGTTCAATTGTTTCTATATTCAGATGGGCTACATCTTTCTTTGGAATGAACAAAATATGGATCTCTTCCAATTGGTTGGTCAGGTAGTTGTCTTCAAAGTTTCTTGGAACATATGAGTGATTGACTCAAAGGTTGCGTGAGTTTCTTGAAATATTTCAATTTCTATTCTATCAATTCCTGAAGCCTTGTTTTTTGTCAATGCCTTCAATGTTGCTTGGACTTCTTCCTCCAATACCTACCGTCTGTTCTCGATCATATGATACCTCTTGAAATGGTTAAACATTGAAATTTTTTTTTTTTTTTTTTTTTTTGTATGTTGTATATTCCTTCTATCTTCACAAAACATTAGCTGTATTTGCCCATAGACTCATTCAAAAGTACAGCCCAGAGGCTGGAATATTGTTCAGTTCTTTTAGATTGAAAATGTTGAGCTTGTTCTTTCCTTTTAGTTTCCAACTTCATTTC
>NW_006408816.1:2936295-2951993 GCF_000296735.1 Chrysochloris asiatica
GCCTTGTTTTTTGTCAATGCCTTCAATGTTGCTTGGACTTCTTCCTCCAATACCTACCGTCTGTTCTCGATCATATGATACCTCTTGAAATGGTTGAACAGAAATTTTTTTTTTTTTTTTTTTGTATGGTGATTTTGTATATTCCTTCTATCTTCACTAGACACTTTCTGCATTTGCCCATAGACTCCTTCAAAAGTACAGCCCAGAGGCTGGAATATTGTTCAGTTCTTTTAGATTGAAAATGTTGAGCTTGTTCTTTCCTTTTAGTTTCCAACTTCATTTCTATGCCCATTTCATTATAATACATTTTATTCACAAGCTGCCCTTTGAAATTTTTATCCAGCTCTTCTACCCCTTCATTTCTTCTAGTCACATTGGTTTCTCTATATTCAAGAGCAAATGTTAGACTCTCTTCTAATATCCATTTTTGTCTTTCTCTTCTATGTTTTAAATTACCTTTTAATTTCTTGGTGTATGATTTTGGGTGATGTAGGATAAGCATTGGACTACAATGTCGGTTTGAACCATAAGGGCATCAGTTCATACTCACCAGTCACTTCACAAAAACTCTATGCAGGGTAGTTATGAGTTAGAACCAATTTGATGGTACAATTTTCCTTGTCTTTTTCTCACCATTATAGTTTTCAATTTTCTTGAAACTTATCCATAATAAGGCCCTGTGATCATCCTGTGTCCTTTGAGAAAATTTACCAATTACCCTTTTGAGATTCCAAAAAACAGTCACCACAAACTTCTCAGCTGACCTCTTTGCCTTGAATTTACTGGTTCAGCAGTTGCCCTGAGAAACCACTTCTTTGATTGGACCTTGCACTCTGGATTGTATTGGTAAATCTAAGACTCACCTCTTACTATAATTTATTCCATAAAATTGTCTTCATTAGCTTTCATCCTGCTAAAACCACAAATGAATTCTTTGTTTTAAGGTAACTGATCTTCACACAACACTTTTTTTTTAGGATATATATTTTTTTTTTTAAAGACACCCTCATGAGATTAAGATAAGTATATTACTGAGACAATTTGTCTGTAGCAATTCAATGGCATGTTTTAAAAAATGTTTTGCTTGGAATAAACATATATGAATTGCAATCCTAGTGGCAATACTTTTTGGCTTACCCTCATTTGTGAGTGTGTGTGTATTTAAAGTTCAACTTTTTATACATTAAATTGTTTTTCTTTTTCTTTCTCAGAGACAAATGTTTTTATGTAAAAACAAAAAAATACCATCTCAACCCAAAAGTCTTTCATTTCTTCATTCAGGACTACAAAACAATTAGAATTATACAGCTAGGGTTACTGCGTCATTTTCTTTCACATGTGCAGAGTTTTTCTGGGTGTGACACTCTTTTGACAGCCCATCAGATAAACACTCAAAGATATCTTGTGGATGTCATGAAAGATCCTTCTCTTTCATTACTAAATTTAAACCTTTTTACTTTCAGACCAATTTATATATAGTTGAAAGCAGTGGCTGAAATCAATAAATCCCTCAATCAAGCTGTGAAATAACACTATATCATCAGACAGCTGAAATGGAGTTGGGAAGGGTCAGAAAAGGGCAGCAACAATGATGAAGGGGATGAAGAATCTTTCATATGAGTTTAAACTAAATTATCTGATCATAATATGCCTTAGGTTTTACTTTTCTAGAGTCAAAAGTCTATGCAAAGTCAAAAAGGTTTTGAAAATGGTAATATGTTCTCCAACATTCACAATATTAGAACGTTGTTACTTGCTTCAATTATTGAAAGATGCATTATAAAAACATTATTAAAATTTCCTTTAAGAATATGAGTTGTGCAGTTATTATTATGCAAGAGATACTATCTATAGAAAATTAAGAATGGATAAAATTATGGCTTATATAGTCCTAACTGGATAATACATGAATCTGGTAGGTAGAAAAGCTTATCTATGATCTGCTAAGGTTTAACTTCATAGCAGGCAAAGCAACAGCCTATAAAACATACTTCTGTGTCACAGGCAAGGAAATAATTTGAAAGTACTGCATTGGCTTTACTGGGTTATACTCTAATAGAATAAAATATATAGTAAGCATTTAATTTATGTGTTCATTGGGACATTAATTTTTCACTAAAATTCTCAGTTTAAATTAAATTTGCTCTTTTCTTTTCCCCAATCTAGACAATCACTAAATTTTATCTGGTGAAAAGTAATCCAAAATGAAGGCATCCTACATGTGTATTTTAAAGCTTCACAGTCCTTTAAGAAATTGAAGCTAGATTTAATTGTCATAAAATATTTTACCTACTCAATATTTGGTATACCCATATTTTTTACATAAAATAAAACACTGTTTATCTTAATATCTATTCCTCATAGTATTTCCAAGGCCATTTTCAGACAGAAAAGTGGTTACACATACTTAATGAGGGACTCTAACAGCAATTCCCAATGATTTCAATAGAAAGTACCCATCTAAACAGAATGCTTTATTTTTATCCATATCAGCTATAACATTTTATAAATTAAATTAATTTATTATTTATACATACAAAACTTTCACATGTTTTACTGTCAGGAGATAATAAATGTTAACACTTTCTTGCGTATCTTTCAGATACAGTTGATGCATATATAAGAAATTGTCTATGCGTTGTATGTCTGTATGCTTCTTAAAATAAAATGAGACATGTTTTTCATTCGGTGGTAACTTTTTAAGTATCATTGCATAAAGTTACATATTCTAATGTGTTTTTACTGGGTACACTGAACAATAAAGAAGTTATTGTACAATTCTCTTTTAACTTTTCCTTTACAAATTCATTTTATTGGCACTTGGTATTAGAATAATTAGTTCTCATTTAAAAAAAAAGAAAGAAAGAAAAAAGCTCAGCTGTTTAATTCAACACAGGTTCATTTCTCAAACACATAAAGATTGATGGGAGTTGGGGAGCCTACTTCCATCTGGTAGTGGCACCATCTGGAACGTGTGGCCTCCAAGGACACCATGGCAGAGGAAGAGAGAGAGAGAAGCAGCCACTAGCTCTTAATAGCTTCAATCCAGAAGTGACACATGCCACTTTTGCTCATTGTCTCAAAACTAACTCTAAGACAGGCAGGGGAAAGTAAAGAAGAGCATATTTAGTGAGCACAAAGCATCACTGCAATATGTTTATTTTATTAAATGTGCTTTAAACCTTATTGTTTAATGCATTAACTTTAAATGACAACATTTACTCCTAAGGTAAAATGTACCAATCAAATACACTGATAAAGAAATCATCCCAAATGAATCACACATTTGACCACCACAGAGTCCTGATGTGGCACTGTGGGATAATGCGCAGGACTACATTGTCGGTTGAACTGCAAGGTTGGTGGCTCAAGCTCACCAGCTGCTACTTGGAAACTCTATACAGGGTTGCTATTTGTCATAACCAGTTCAGTGGTAATTAACAACAACTACAATAATTTCCTTTTCAGAATTTCCTTTGGGCCATCTTTGTCATCACTACCTCTCTTCATAAATGCACTGGTAAGGAGCTTTGGTAGCGTAGTGGTTACGAATCAGGCTGTGAACTTCAGGGTCAGCAGTTCGAAACTACCAACTGTTCTGCGGGAGAAAGATAAGGCTTTCTGCTCCCGTAAAGATTCACAGCCTCAGAAACCCTGCACAGAGTCTCTATGAGTCGGAACCGACTCCACGGCACATGACAATGCTAAGTCGTATAATTTAACTTTGCTTTTTCTGAAATATCACCACACACATGTCAGTTTGTGCTATAGTGGTGACTTGAATGTTGCTATGATACTGAAAGCTATGTCACACTATTTCAAATACCAGCAGTGTTACCCTTCGTGGACATGTTTCAGAGAATACTAAGAAAGAAAAGGACAAAGCTCTGAAGATCGACTTCCTAACATTCCTTTTAGATCATTACAGGGTAGTATCTGACTCCCTCGCATTGTCTAACTCATGAGAAGGGATCCATCTCTAGAGGAGGACATCGTTTTTGGAGAAGTAGAGTGCTTAAGAGGGTTTTGGGAATATGGAGGGATGATCTTTGGTGCCATGAATTGGCACAAGGTTGAACTAGAACATCCTGGTGATTGTGAAGATAATGCAAGGCTCAACAATGCTTTGATCTGTTGCACATAAGGTTGTCATAATTTAGAACTATTTCTATGACAACTGTTTTTTTCCATTTTGAAAAATATAAAAATAATGTTGATCAGTTTGTGTACTTCTGTAAGTGACTTCTTTTACACCACATTATGTATTGTATGAGATTGATGAAAATCGTTAAATTATGACAGTGGGTCACTAACAAAAAGTTCTCATTATATAAATTTCAGATATAACATAGTATTTATTGGGTGAAGTTAGATGCTCATACAGTCTCTGAGCTCTCATTTTTCCCTAGCATAGACAGCACATACCCATTATTTTGTGTTCTGTATTTAAATTTCTAGCAGAGAGAGACCCATCTTGGTCAGCAGATTGATCCATACAGTGAAAGCACTTCAAGAGGGAGAAAGCAAGACCTGCTCTCGTATCAGCTTTCATTTTCATAGGCTTGTCTGACATGACATAGGGAGCACTAACTCTGTCTGAATTCTTGTTGTTGTTAAGTGCCCTCAATTTGGTTTCAACTCATGGTAACCCTGTATGGGGTTTTAAGGAAAGCCTGGTGGGTATCCAGGGATATTAGCAGAGGTCTTCCTACCCAGGAACAATACTAGGGACTATGCATATCAAGAAGCAAAGTCTGCATACAAAAGGCTCACTAGAAGGTGCAGCCTTCAGTATCAGGAAAGCTGATACACCATTGTTTTCTCTCTACAGACTTCTCAGTCAAGCTAAATTTCTGATCAAATACTAAAATATGAAAAGAAAAAATTTTAAAAAACATTTCCAGGTAAGTGATTTCAACTCTCTGAAATTTTATTTGTTTCAGAGAAAGCAATATATTTTCAGAGACATTGGTCTCTCAATCTGTGACATGCAAATGAGTTCATTTATTTTAAGTATTTTATGACATTCCATGGAAGTGCAGTGACTTCGTAGGATAAACACAAGACTTTGAACCACTAGGTCAGTGGTTTGAGCCCACCAGCCACTCCACGGGAGAAAGATGATGCTCTCTGTTACCATAAAAATTTCAAAGCCTTGGAAATCTTCTACAAGGTTACTAAGAGTAGGAACTGAATCTTTGAAGACGCTTAACAACAACAATAGTATTCCATTGTATGGATATATTCCACACTTTATTTGTTTCTGTTGGGCACTACTGACAACTCAGTTCAGATTCATATTGTACAACAGACCCTACATACAATTGAGCAAAATACTGCTCAATCTTGTGCCATGCTCACAATTTTTGCTAAATTTGAGACCATTGTTATAGTCAATTTACCTCCTTGAGAATTTCCCTCTTTTAAGCTGACTCTCTTTTTAACACTCATGATGTCCTCCTGCTGGAAATGATCTTGCCTGATAACATGTCCAGAGTACATGTGATGAAGTCTCACCACCTTCACTTCTAAGGGACATTGTGGCTGTACATATTCCTGTGTAGAATTGTTCATTCTTCTGGCAGTCCATGGTACATTTTAACATTCTTTGACAGTACATACAGTAATTCAAATACATCAATGCTCTTTTTGTATTCTCTATTCATTGTCCAGTTTTTGCATACATATGAAACAACTGAAAATACTGTGGCTTAGGTTAGGTGTACTTTAATCTTTAATGTGATATCTTTACTTTTTATTACTTTATGGAGATGTTTTGCAGCAGACTTGCCCAATGCAATACATCTTAGGATTTCTTTACTTGTTTCCATGAGATTTTCTGCTCTCTCAAAGATTTACAAAGATGTTTTGTTGAAACACTTCAGAAATCCTATAGAGTCATTATGAGGCAGAATTGACTCAATGGCATTTAACAACAATAAAGTGTCCATGGGTGTTGATTATGGATCCAAATAAAACAAATCCTTCACAAATTCAACATTTTCTGTTTATCATAATATTTTTTATTGATTCAGTTGTGAAGATTTTTATTTTCTATCTGTTGAGGTTCAGGAGAAAAAGAAGGAATTCTGTTCTCAAAAAAATATTTTAAACCTCAGAAACCCATTCAATGTCACTATGAGATGAAGGCAACTCCAAAGTACCTAACAACAGCAGAAATATATGTTGAGTTCTGCTCAACTAAAGACTGTAGATGTTAATCTTCATTAGTAAGTATTTTAAGCCCTCTTCACTTCCAGAAAGTTGTGCATATCACAGGATATTAATGAGTATACCTCAAACCATGATGCTGCATTCTATTTTATATTGTCAGCCTTCTCTGATTATTTGAACAGTATAAAGACTGAATTAAGTATGATGAAAAGTAACAACCTTAAAATACACCTGTCCTAATTTTTAACTATACATTATCCTTTGTTCTGTTCAAATGACTGGTTCTTGTTCTAGGTACAGCTTTTACATGAGCACAATTAAGTGTTCTTAAATTCCAGTTCCTTTCAATGCTATTTGCAGATTGGTGTTATCCATATAATCTAATGTCCATGCATAGTCAATAAAACACAGGGAAACATATTTCTGCTATTCTCTGCTTTCAACCAAGATCCATCTAACATCAGCGATATTGTTCTGTGTCCTTTGCTGAACTCTGGAAGTTCTCTGTAAATTCATTCATCACTGCAACCATTTTTGAAATTGTTGTTAAGTACCACTAAATCAGTTCCAACTCATAATGACCCAGCATAGGGTTTCTGAGAAGTGCATGGTGGGTTTGAACAACTGACTTTCAATGAACAATTCAGTGCTTATCCTATATGCCACACCAGGACTCTATTTTTGAAATATCTTCAGCAAAATTTTACTTGGGTGTAATATTAATAATATTGCTTAAAAATAATTTTCTCATTCTATTGGCTGTGATTGAAATGGTCACAAAAAAATGATTTTTTTTTTTTTTTCTATCAGTAGGCCAGGTCACTGGTGTCAAAATTTCTTAGCATAGTTGAGTCACACTTCTAGCATTGCATCTGTTTTGTTGAAGAGATTCAATTGGTAGTCCATCTATTACTGAAGATTCATTTTCACCCATGTCTTCATTGAAGCTTGTATTCCTTCAATAACCATCAGTTTATGAGCATATGCTACCTCATGAAATGGTTATAAATCAGCTAATTATTTTTGATCCTGTGTTTCTGTGTATTCCTTCCATTGTCTTTTGATATACCTTGCATCTGTCAATATTTTTCCCATATTGTAACTTGAGGATTGTATTAACAAAGCAAAAATCAATCTTTGTTGAATTTGTTTTCATTGGCTGACTTTTGGAAGTGGGTTGTAAGGCCTTTTATTCTAGCCTGTGTTTTCTAGAAGCTCTACAAAACATAAAGATGGCCAAAGACTATGCAATATTTTGTTTGTTAAATATAAGGTCAGTATGACTCAAGAGCCAACTCAGGGGCATCTAACACCAAATTATCATCTACAGTGTTTTTTGCAATTTACACTCATATGGGAAGAATGTCAGTGTTCCTATAACAATGTGTCATCACTAATACCTATTATACTGGATATTTTCATTGACCTTCTAGCAATGAAGTTCAAAACCCTTTCATACTTTATTATATGTTGTTGTTGTTGTTGTCAGGTGCCATCGAGTCGGAACCAACTCATAGTGACCCCATGCACAGCAGAACAAAACTTTATTATACGGATATCTACTTTTGTGACACAGAAGCACACAAGTCACCAACATACAGAAAATTGACACATGAGCAGTAGTTTATTGATTATTGACTATGCAAAAGCTTTCAATTACGTGGATGATGACAAGCTATGGAGAGCACTTCAGAAAATGAGTATTCCGGAACACTTAATTGTGCTCATCAAGAACCTGTGCATAGAGGCAGTGGTTCAAACAAAACAAGGAAACACTGGATAGTTTTAAATTAGGAGAGGTGTGCACCACGGTGTATTTTTTCACCATACTTATTCAAATGGTATGCTGAGCAAATAATTCAAGAAACTGAATCGTATGAAGAAATACGGAGCATCAGGTTTGAGGAAGACTCATTAACAACATCCAGATGATACAACCTTGCTTGTTGAAAGAGAAGAGGACTTAAAATACATACTGATGAAAATTAAAAGACTACAGCTTATCCTACGGTGCCACACCAAGACTCAAAATAAAAGAAAAAAACCTGTATACACCTTATTCGAGATGCATGTAAAATATAAAGCTATTCTAAGATTTGTGATAAAAAATGAAAAAATATTTACTACGTAAATTTACTATGTAAATATGTAAATACAAATCACAGTGATTATTTTAATGCCAGGCAGCGGTTGACTTTAAAAGCAAAGTCTACTAGAGATTAAGCAAACAAACTAATGTCCACAATAATATATGATTCCATTCACCAGGAAGCCATAAGAATTTTAAATCTCTATGTAATTGATAACATTTGTTGTTGTTGTTGTTAAGTGCCATTGAGTCAATTCCGACTCATAGCAACCCTATATATGGTTTCCGAGGAGCAGCTGGTGAGCTTGAACCGCCTACCCTGCAGTTCAAACTGCTTTGCAGTCTGGCGCATTAACCCACAGCGCCATACCAGAACTCCATTGATAACATAGTCTCCCATTAAAACAATAAAAAAGTTTTCCACATTTTGAAACAGATACTTGGAGCACATACTCGAAACAGAATTTCTTATTGGATTGTATAAATAACTATGTTGTTGTTGTTAAGTGCGGTCGAGTCAGTTCTACTCATATAGATGTGATGTGATAGGAAAAACAATGGACCATAATATCTGTTGGAGATGTGAATCCACCATCGCTCCTCTGAAACCCTATACAGGGTCACTACTAGTTGCAGTTGACTAAATGACACTTAACAACACCACCAACAGCATAGGGTTTCCATGACTGTGAATCTTTGCAGGAACAGAAAGTTTCATCATTCTCCCTCAAAGAATTCCTGGGCAAGTATCGCCAACCTTGTGGTTCGTAGTCCACTGTTTATCCTACAGAGCTATTGTACTCCTCCATAAGTAACTATAATTAATAATTAAAAGGCGGTAACCAAACTCATAGTGACCCTGTATAGGGTTTCTAAGGAATGGTTGGTGAATTTGAACGGTCAACCTGGTGCTTATCCTATAGTATCAAGTGCTTATCTTACAGTGTCAACTTGTTGTTGTTAAGTGCCATCGCGTGGATTCTGACCCATAATGACCCTGTATAGGGTTTCCGACGAGCAGCTGGTAAGTTTGAACCGACCACCTTGCAATTCAAACAGCTTTGCAGTCTGGTGCATTAACCCACAGCGCCACACCCGTACTCAACTTTGTTGTTGTTGTGAAGTGCCATCGAGTCAGTTCTGACCCATAGCGACCCTATATAGGGTTTCCGAGGAGCCCTGGTGAGCTAGACACTCAACTTGGGTGCCTTCAAAAAAAGGGATATTAAAGTGTTCTGTGAAGATCAGCTGGTTAAAAAAAAGGCAATCTTCCCATCTGTCATTTAAGCAAGATCAAAGATAATGAAGATGATTTTATGGGGAAAAAATCATAATAAAAGACAAGACTTGGATTTATCAATATGATCCAGAGAGCGAGGTCCAGTGTAAACAGTGGTGCCCAGGTTATCTACTGGGCCAGTTATATTTCAGATTGAAAAAAAAAAAAAAAAGTTTTGAGTAATGAATTTTTATATTTCATGAAATTGTAGATTCATATGTATTGATAATCAGTAACAAAGATAGATGTTATGCTCCCAAATAATAATGTGATATAGGGCAACAGCACAACCTTGATATTGGCATAGATACAATAAAGATGTCAAGAGTCATTCCATCACTTGGATTAAAAACTGGAACCCTCCCAGGATTATTTAATCAAGAAATATTAACATCTACATGGTCAATGTTCTGAAACCTGAGGCTCCAACCACAAGTTTTTACCAATTGTTTAAGAAATGGGTCTCTTAAAAACTTTGAAAGCTGATCATCTACAATAATTTTATTCATTAAGAAGCTAAATATAGCTTTAAATTAACCTTTTAAGTTAAAGAATGAGAATTTATCCTACCCACAATTAAATACAAATACATGGTTTATTACAATTTTCTCAGTCATCTTTACATTATTTCTTATCTCAAATGGTAGTAGTGTGCCGCAGAGTCAGTTACGACTCAAAGCAACCCTGTACAGGGTTTCTGAGGCTGTAAATCTTTACAGGAACAGAAAGTTTCATCTTTCTCCCATGCAACAGCTAGTAGCTTCAAACTGCTGGCCCTTAGGTTAGAAACCCGATTTGTAACCACTATGCTATCAGAGCTCCTTTTTCTTTAATCCAGAACCTGTACCCAAAACATTTAAATAGTCAAAACAATATCCTTGAGAATTAAAATTAATGAAAAATTTCTTGCCTCATTCGTTACCCCCACATTAGTAGGTCCTAGTGTGACTCTGTGGGTTAATTAATACACTGGACTGCAAAGTCAATTTGAACCAGGAGATCAATGTTTCAAGCTCATCAGCCACTCTTCTGAAATCCTATACAGGTTAACTATAGACTGGAAACGGCTCATCAGCACTTAGCAACAACAACAATTGTTCTGCTTATCATGTTTCCAAATATCATTTTTCCTTCATCATAATGATTAATTAATAACTGCCTAATATCTCTTCAACTAATTCCATCATACTAATTTTAAAACAAATACTAATCATCCATAATACTAGAGGACAAACTTAATCACTAATACAAATTTCCCTAATCACAGTCATTGGCTCAACTAACTTACTAGGTATGTTAGCATACTCATTCAACCCTGTCCCTCTACTATCATTCATCTTAGTGGTTACTAATCGGGATGCTAATCTCAAGGTCAGCAGTTTGAAACTACCAGCTGTTCCATGGGAGAAGGATGAGACTTTCTGCTCCCATAAAGATGTACAGCATCAGAAACCCTGTACAGGGTCTCTATGAGTCAGAACCGACTCCACAGCACTTAATAACAACAACAATATTCTTCTATGGGAGTCCTGGTGTGGCGCTGTGAGTTAATGTGCCAAACTGCAAAACTCTTTGAACTGCAAGGTCAGCAGTTTCAGGCTCATCAGCTGCTCCTCAAAACCCTATACAGGTGGCTATGGGTCGGAATCGACTCAACGGCACTTAACAACAACAGCAACATTCTACTATGAGCAGGTGCAGTAATCACAGGGTTTCCTTATAAAACTAAAGCATCCCTTGCTCACTTTCTTCCCATAGGAATTCCACTAATCCCTATATTAACAATATTGAATCTATCAGCCTCTTTATTCAAACTAAAGCATTAGCTGTCCTATTAACAGTAGTTTTACTGTTAATTTGCCCATTGGAGGAGCTACTTGAGTATTAATATCAATCAGCCTCCCCATAACAATCATTACCTTTATTATTTTTTTGATTGTAACCACACTAGAATTTGCAATAGTGCTAATTCAAGTTTACCTCTTTACACTTCTTATAAGTTTGTACTTACATGAAAATACCTAATGATCCACCAAACTCCTGTTATCCCATAGTTAACCCATGTCCTGGACCATTAGCAGGAGCTTTATAAGCCCTTTTAATAACGCGAGGACTAATATTGTGATTTCAATATAACTCTTATACCCTACATTTTTAGTTTTACTACCATACTCTTAACAATATATCAGTAATGATTTGATGTTATACTAAAAGGAACATTTCAAGAACACCACACACTCATTGTTTAAAAATATTTACATTACAAGAAAATCTTAGTTATTATTTTAGAAGTTTTCTTCTTTGCAGTGTTCTTTTGTGCTTTTATTGGTGACGCCTAGCCCCAACCCTGGAATTAGGAGGTTTTGACCACCAACAGGAATTTTATCACTTAATCCATTAGAAATTTCACTATTAAACACTTCCATTTTACTAGTCCCAGGAGTAATTATCACTTGACCTTATCAAAGTCCAGTAGAAATTAGTGAAAATAACTAATTCAAGCTTCATTAATTACAATCCTATTAGGTATGCATTTTACTCTACAAGCCTCATATTACAAAACCTCTTTTACCATTTCTGATGTCTATGGATCAACTTTTTTTATAGCCACAGGATTTCATGGACTGCACATCGTTATTGGATCAAACTTTCTACTGATCTCTTTCCTCAGTCAAATCTAAAATTTCACTTTACATTAAATCATCATTTTGGATTTGAAGCTGCCGCCTGATACGGATATTTTGTAGCTGTAGTACAATTATTCCTATATATTTCTATCTACTGATGAAGTTCATATTCTTTTAGTATAACTAATACAACTGATTTCCAAACAGTGAATTTTAGTTTTCATCAAAATTAGAATACACAGAAATCAAATTGACTACATCTGTGGAAAGAGATGGTGGAAATGCCCCATATCACCAGCCAAAACAAGGCCATTCATAAGGATTGAAATGATCCCTATCTCCATTAACATTCTAATAGCATTTACTATTTCTTTAACTGGCCCATTAATCTATCGATCCCCTCATAATATCATCCCTGTTTGCCTAGAAACCACCACTCATCTGTCAGTTTGTCGTACTATGGTGGTTGTGAGTTGCTGTGATTCTGGAAGCTATGTCACAGGTATTTTAAATACCAACAGGTTCACCCACGGTATACAGGTTTCAGATGAGCTTCCAGACAAAGACAGACTAGGAAGAAGGAGAGACAAACTACTTCTGAATATTTAATAGCTGAAAACCTTATGAATAGCAATGAACTACTGTCAGATATCCAGAAAAGGAGACCCTCAGGTTGGAAGATGCTCAAAATGTGACTGGGGAAGAGCTGCCCTTTCCAAGCAGTGTTGACCATGATGACAGGAATGGACTAAAGCACTCAGCACTGTAATTTACTGATGGAGCACAACTCAAAATGAAGAGAAACAGCTGTAAACATCAACAAGAATGAAATGGAATGCATAAACATCTATATCTTAGGCTTTAATGAGCTGAAATGGACTGCTATTGGCCATTTTGAATGTGACAATTAGATGGTTTACTATGTCAGAAAGGACAAATTGAAGAGAAATTGCATTGCATTCATCATCAGAAAGAACATATCAAAATCTGTCATAAGGTACAATGCTGCTTGTGATAGAATGATATCCATGCATCTACAGGGAAGACCAGTTAATACCACTATTACTCAAATTTATGCAACAACCACTAAAGCCAATGAGGATGAATTTGAAGAATCCTATCAACTTCTTTAACATGAAAATGATAAAAATGCAATCAAGATGTATTGATAATCACTGGTGATTGGAAATCAAAGGTTGTAAACAAAGAAGAAGGAACATTTGGAAAATATAGCCTTGGTGATAGAAATGATGCTGGAAGTTTAATAGAATTCTGCAGGAGCATTGATTTGTTCATTTCAAATATCTTTTTTAAACATCATAAAAGACAATTATATACATGGACCTCACCAGATGGAATACACAGAAATCAAATTGACTACATCTGTGGAAAGAGACAATGAAAAGCCCCTTATCATTAGCCAAAACAGGCTTAGGGCCAAATAGTGGAACAGACCATCAATTGTTCATATGCAAATTCAAGCTGAAGCAAATGAAAATGGAAAGTCCACAAGAGACAAAATATATTCCACCTGAATTTAGAGATCATCTACAGAACAGATTTGATGCATTAAACACTAAAGACCACATGCCAAAGAGTTGTGGAATAGCATCAAGAATATCATACATGAAGAAAGAATGAAAAGATCAAATGGATGTCAGAAGAGACTCTAAAACGTGTTCTTTAGTGTAGAGATGCTAAAGCAAATTGAAGAAATGAGAGGTACAAGATCTGAAAAGAAAATTTCAAAGGTCAGCTCAAAAAGAGAAAGTCAAATATTTACCAAAATGTGCAAAGACCTGGGGTTAGAAAACCAAAAGGAAAGAACTCTCTCAGCATTTCTGAGGCTGAGAGAACTGAAGAAAAAATTCAGGCTTCGACTTTTGCCATTGAAAGATTCTTTGGGCAAATTGTTGAAATTGTTTGAAGAAAGCATCAAAAGATGGAAAGAATACAGTCACAGTACCAAAGGAAATGGTTGATGTTCAACAATTTCAAGAAATAGCACATGATTAAGATGCTACTTCCTTCAATGATACTGAAGGAAGAAGTCCAAGGTGCAATGAAAGCATTGGCAAAGAACAAGACACCAGGAATTGATGGAATAAAAATTGAAATCTTTCAACAAACTCGTGCAGCACTGGAGGCACTCACACATCTATGCCAAGAAATTTGGAAGACAACTACCTGGCCAACAGATTGGAAGAGATTTGTATTTGTGACCATTCCAAAGAGAGGTAACCCAACAGAATACTTAAATAATTGGACAATAACATTGACAACCCAAGCAAGTAAAATTTTTGTAAAGGTAATACAGAAATGGCTACAAGCATATATTCACAGAGAATTTCCAGAGGTTCACGCCAGATTCAAAAAAGGACTTGGAACAAGGGATATCATTGCTGATGTCATGGCTGAAATCAGAGAATATCAGAAAGATGTTTACCTGTGCTTTATTGAGTAAGCTAAGGTTGTGATTCTGTAGATCATGACAAGATATGGACAACATTGCACATTATGAGTTTTCTGAACCACTTAATTGTGTTCTTGGGGAACCTGTGCATAGACCAAGAGGCAGTTGTTCAAACAGAACAAGGGAACACCGAATGGTTTCAAATTAGGAAAGGTGAGCTGCAGGGTTGTGTTATTTCACCGTACTTATTTAACCTGTATGCTGAGCAACTAATCTGAGAAGCTGGGTTATATGAAGAAAAACATGGCATCAGGATGGAGGAAGACTCATTAACAACTTCCAAAATGCAGATGATAACAACCTTGCTTACTGAAAGTGAAAAAGACTTAAAATACTTACTCATGAAAATCAAAGACCTCAGACTTTGGTATGGATTGCATCTCAATGTAAAGAAAACAAAAATTCTTAGCACTGGACTTATAAACAACATTCTTATCAATGGGTAAAAGACTGAAGTTGTCAAAGACTTCATTTTTCTCTGATTAACCATAAACACTCATGGAAACAGCAGTCAAAAAATCAAATGACGAATTGCATTAGAAAAATCTGTTGCACAGACCTCTTTAAAGTTGAAGAGCCAAGATGTCAGTTTGTGGACTAAGATGCACTTGACTCAAGCCATATGCATAACCTCACATGCATGTGAAAGCTGGATAGTAAATAAGGAAGACCGTAGCAGAATTGATGCATTTGTGTTATGGTGTTGGAGAATGTTGAAAGCACCATGGACTTCAAAAGAACCAACAGATCTGTGTTGGATGAAGTACAGCCAGAGTGCTCCTTGGAAGCCAGGATGGCCAGACTGTGTCTCTTATACTTCAGACATATTGTCAGGAGGGACCAATCGCTGGAGAAGGATATCATGTTTGGTAAGGTGCAGAGTCAGAGAAAAAGAGGAAGACTCCCAGTGAGATGGATTGCAAATTAGCCATATTAGTGGGCTCAAGCATAGCAATGATTGTGAGATTGGCCCAGGACTCATCAGCTTTTCACTCTGTTGTCGTATGGTCGCTATGAGTCGACACCAACTCGATGGCACCTAACAACAATAACACG
>NW_006408816.1:2952149-2952892 GCF_000296735.1 Chrysochloris asiatica
GTATAGAAGGTATAATATTATTATTTTTCCTTTTTAATTCAGTAATAGCTAAACTGTATGTCTTACTCTACTAACAATGATACCAATTATCCTATCAGTTATTGTTGCCTGAGAAGCCACAGTAGAACTTTTTCTCCTTGTAACAATTTTTAATACATATGGTCTTAATTATGTGTAAAATTTAAATCTTCTCTAATGTTAAAAATCATTATTCCAACAATAATGTTAATTTCCCTAATCTGATTTTCCAGAAATAGTATAATATGAATGAATACTATAAGAGTTTCTTGATTAAGTTAATCAGTTTAATTCTATTAAACCAAGCCCTTGACTTACACCTAAACTCATGTTTACTCATTTTTTTCCCAATTCCTTATCCACAACCTTACTTCTAACCACTTGAATTTTTCCAACTATATTTTTGGCTAGCCTCTCCCATCTAAATTCAGAATCTAATTTACGGAAAAAATCTTGTATTTCCATACTAATATTATGCCAGAATTTTCTAATTTTCACATTTAGTACTTCAGAATTTACCCTATTTTACATTTTATTTGAAACAATCCCTATTCCCACATTAATTATCATCACTTGCTGAGGAAATTGAGGAAACCTTAACACAGACCTTTCTTTCCTATTTTACACTCCTACTGGCCATACTTATTCAACCTGTATGCTGAGCAAATAATATGAGAAGCTGGGTTCTATGAAGAAAAATGTGGCATCAGGATTGGAGGAAGACT
>NW_006408816.1:2954806-2957149 GCF_000296735.1 Chrysochloris asiatica
GATGGCACCTAACAACAACAACAACAAATAATAATAATCCCTGTGTACTTAGGGGATAGGCTTGATCCTTGATGTGAAGCTCCCTTCCCTTTCAGTTGGAATTTTGAACAATTACATCCATAAGTAAAAGTCAAGTTAATAAAATTGTAGCCATTTACACTTGCTTCCTACATCATACTTCTGTGTTGTCCTCTAGTCGAGTTCTGTTCAGCAAGACATCCAAGCTAGGTCAAATGGGTATTATTTGAAATTTGGATGTTCTTGCTTCCTCCCAACTCTCAACTCTAACCTTGGTGACTAGGACAGTGTCCATGGGCTCAGGAGTTCCTAAGCTCCCTAAACTTCAGGCACACCAGCACTTCATCTTCTTTCTCTCATCTCAAGGATGATGGATATCTATGGAACATAGTTGAACTTAGTCCATGTCTTCATTGTTGCCTTTCCCCCCACTTCCACTCACAAACAGACCAAGGTGGTCACCAGCAAGCTTACAAGCCTGCTTATGTGTTCACTTTGAGTTTCAGTCTTAGAAGGGTATTTACTTGAGGAGCTGACTTTGTATACTTTGATGGCTCCCAGGTGAAGAGCTTGCTTATTCTTGTAACAACCAAAGAGTCTACTTTTTTTTTTTTTTTTCCTGTTTGTCTTTCTTTCAAGAAGTACCTTCTGTTTTTCTAGCTGCTCCAGGTTGGTCTGCATGTCCTTTTAAGTGGGAAGGTCCCACCTTAGAAGTTTTTGGATGAAGCTCTGTATTCTACTTAAGGCCCCATACACTACAAAAGCTTAACAAGAAGCCTGTTTCACTGGGCTAATTCTAGTACCCCTTTTAGCTAGTCCAATCAGTTAAAGGCTGAAGCCACTCTGAAAAATGGTATGGCACTTTCTCAGAAAGTTGGAAATAGAAATACCTATGATCCAGCAATTCCTCAGTTTGGTATGTATCCACAAGAAATACGAGTCAGAACATGAGTAAATATATGCACACCAATATTTATCACAGCACTATTCACTATAGCAAAAAGAGGAGACAACCTAAGAGCCCAACAATTGAAAAATGGATAAACAAAGTTTAGTGCATAAACACAATGGAATGCTATGCTACTTTGAGGACATTATGCTGAGTACAATTAGTCAGTCACAAAAATATTGTCTAAGACCATTATTATAAAAGATTAAGAAAAGATTTCCATATTGTATTATAGCTTTTATAGTAAAAATACCTTTATATATGGTTTACATTTATGACTACCAAAAGCTCATGTTTCTACTGCCATTTCTATTGTTTTAACTGCAATTTTATTAAAATTAGGAGTTATGGTATAATACAATTCACAATATCACTTAACGCATTATAGCCTATCTATTCATAATATTATCCTGATGAAGGACAGTAAAGATTAGCCTTATTTGCTTGTGTCAAACAGACTTGAAATTACTAATTGCTTATTCATGTGTAATACTTCTAGCCCTAGTTATTGTAACAACTCCATTTCAAATACCATAAAGTTTTATAGGTACTGCCGTACGAATAATTGCTCATGGCCTTACATCATCATTATTAGTCTGCGTAGCCAATACCAACTACGAGGATATTCATAGCCGAACTATAATTTTGGCTTGAGGTTCCCAATCCCTTCTTCCATTAATATCTTTATGGTGAATAATTGCTAGTTTAGTTAATTTAGCTCTTCCTCCAACAATTAATTTTACTGGAGAATTTTTATATCCTTAAGTATATTTTTATAATCTAACATATCTGTGATCTTAATAGGTCTACATATACTTAATACTCATATATATTAATCACTATACAGCAAGGAAAATTTACCTACGATCTTAATTCCACTATACCATGATTCAGCAGAGCAAACACTCTTATACCCTTGCACATTCTTTCATGATTACTTTTATCATTTAACTGTAAAACTATTTTAGCTTTGATATTCTGTAAATATAGTTTAAACAAAACATTAAATTGTGAATTTAATAATAGAAAATAAAATTTTCTCATTTACTGAGAAAAAACTAAAAACTGCTAACTCTTTATTCCATATCTTAAAACATGACTTCCTGAACTTTTAGAGGATAGTAGTAATCCACTGTTTTTAGGCACCAAAAAAACTGGAGCAACTCCAAATAAAAGTAACTAACTTAATCTTAGTTTCACTTTAATTACAACTTTTATTCTTACTATTATCATATCAACCTTAGTATTTATAATTTCTGTTATTACCCCAAGTACATTAAAATCGCTATTTCATATACATTTATAACTGGTATAATCCCAGCCTTGTCGTTGTTAGGTGCCATTGAGTTGGTACTGACTCATAGTGACTTTATGCA
>NW_006408816.1:2957717-2958797 GCF_000296735.1 Chrysochloris asiatica
GTTCTTCAACAGTTGAAAAAGGTCTTGTGTAGCAGATTTGCAAAATGCAATTCATTCTTTGATTTCTTCACTGCTATTTCTGTGAGAGTTGATAGTTGATCCATGAAGAATGAAGTCCTTGACAACTTCAATCTTTTCTCCGTTGATAAGAATGTTGTTTAGTGGTTCAGTGGTGAAGATTTTTGTTTTCTTTACATTGAGATGCAATCCATACTTGAGGCTGTGCTCTTGGATCTTCATCAGTAAATGTTTTAAGTCCTTTTCACTTTCAGCAAGCAAGGTTGTATCATCTGCATATTGCAGGTTGTTCATGAGTCTTCCTCCAATCCTGATGCCACATTTTTCTTCACAGAACATAATTTCTGAGATTATTTCATCAGCATACAGGTTGAGTAAGTATGATTAAAGAATACAACCTTGTCTCACACCTTTCTTAATTTTAAAATATTCAGTGTCCTAGGTTCTGTTTGAACAACTGCCTCTTGGTTCATGTACTGATTCCTCATGAGCACAATTAAGTGTTCCGAAATACTCATACTTTGCAATTTTGTCCAAAGCTTCTCAAGATCCACAAAATCAAAAGCCTTTGCATAGTCAATAAAGCACAGGTAAACATCTTTCTGATATTTTCTGCTTTCAGCCAAGATCCATCAGACATCAGCAACGATATCCCTCGTTCTGCAGTCTCTTTGGAATCTGGCTTGAACCTCTGGAAGTTCTCTGTCAATATATGCTTGCAGCTGTTTCTGTATTACCTTTAGTAAAATTTACTCTCATGAGATATCAAAGAGATTGTCCGATGATTTCAACATTATGTTGAGTCACCGCTCTTTGGAATGAGCACAAATATGGATCTCTTCCAATTAGTCAGCCATTTAGTTGTCTTCCAAATTTCTTGGCAGAGATGAGTGAGTGCCTCCTGCGCCACCTCACTCTCTTGAAAGATTTCAGTTTTTATTCCATCAATTCCTGGTGTCTTATTCTTTGCCAATTCCTTCAGTGCACCTTGGACTTCCTCCTTTAGTATCATTGGCTCTTGATCATATGTTACCTCTTGAAACGGTTAAACATGAACCTTTT
>NW_006408816.1:2958897-2959389 GCF_000296735.1 Chrysochloris asiatica
TATGGGAAGAAAGTAAAAGGTCATTAAGAAGATAAGAAAGAAGGAAAGGCCAAAATGCATATCAGAGTGACTCTGAAAATTGTTACCCAGTATAGCGATCCTAAAGCAAAAAGAAGAAATGAGGAGGTCAAAGAGCTGAATAGAAAATTTCAAAGGACAGCTTGAGGCAACAAAATCAAGTATAACAAAATGTGCGAAGAACCAAAAGTGAAGAACATGCTCACCATTTCTCAATCTGAGGGAACTGAAAAAAAAAAAAAAAATCAAACCCCAAAATGAACCATTGAAGGAATCTATGGGCAAGTTATTGAATGATACAAAATGCATCAAAAGAAGAAGGAAGGAATATATAGAGTCACTGCACCAAAAGAGATAGTTGATGATTAACTATTTGAAGAGGTAGCATATTACAAAGAGCCAATGATACTGAAGGAAGAATTCCAAGGTGCATTGTAGGCGTTGGCAAAGAACAAGTCACCAAGAATTGATGGA
>NW_006408816.1:2961026-2961614 GCF_000296735.1 Chrysochloris asiatica
ATAAAAATATTTAATTTAAATGAATAAAACAATACCAATTTTACTACTAAAAGTTAAATCCTTATTTTAATATATTCAGTTTTTCTTAGTATAGTGGCTGTGTTTGGTCCTTATAAACAGCTATAATTTATTTTGTTTTTACAATATGATTGCATTTACACGTTTTTAATGTTTTTCATTCTTATTTATGCAGATCACTATTGTTATGAACTTTGGAAAGTAATGCAGTAGATCATCACAATAGAAAATTATATTTTTTGCCTTTTTTTCTTTTAAAGTGCTATGGAGTTCATTCCAACTCAGAAACTTTGCATAGTGTTTCTGAGGAGTGGGCAGTGCATTTTAACTGCTTGACCTTGTGGTTAACTTTTTAGTGCTTATCTTACAGTACCACAGCAACTGGAAGAAAATAATGGTAAAATACAGCAATAAGAAAAATCTATATTCTAAATAAAGCAAAGTAACATTAAAATGTTGTTGATTGCTTCATTGACTAAGCACAGTTTAATGATTTCATGACATTTTGCATTTAACCTGTATAGACTTATCCTAATATTATTGTAAGCTGTCCTGGTGTGGTGCTGTGGG
>NW_006408816.1:2963294-2964608 GCF_000296735.1 Chrysochloris asiatica
TGTCCAAAACAACAATATTATTGTAAAAATAATGAATGATACTGGAAGCATCAAAAATAGATGGAAAGAATATATGTAGTCACTGTACTAAAAAGAATTGCTTGGCATTCAACCATTTCAGAAACTTGTATATTAACAAGAACTGATGGTATTGAAGATAGAAGACCAACATATACTGAAGTAATTGACAAAATACAAGCCTCCAGAAATTGATTAAAAAGCAATTGACATACTTTAACAAACTGGTGAAAATTTGGAAGTACTCATTTGTATATTCTAAGAAATTTGGGTCAAAGATGCATGGGCAACCAATAGGAAGAGATCCATATTTATGCCCATTCCAAAGAAGGTGACTCAACAGAACCAAAAAATTATTGAACAGTATCTTTAATATCACATGCAAGTCAAGATTTGCTGAACATAATTCAAAAATGGTTGCAGCAGTACATCAACAGGAACAGCTAGAAATTCAAGCAGGATTCATAACACGACTTAAAACAAGGAGTATTATTACCAATGTTAGATGAATCTTGGTTGAAAGCAGAGAATGCCATGATGATTTTTCTTCTACTTATGAATGACTCTGCAAAGCTTTGTGGTTATAACAAATTATGGATAACATTGCAGAACATGGGAATTCTAGAACACTGAACAGAACAAGGAAGTATTGTTGTTTTTTTAAGTGTTGTCCAGTCGATTCTGACCCATAGCAACCCTGCATAGGGTTTCCAAGACTGTAAACCTTTACAGGAACAGAAAGCCTCATCTTTCTCCCGCAGAACTGCTGGTAGTTTCAAACTGCTGTCCTTGATATTAGCAGTCCGATTTGTAACCACTATGCTACAAGATGGTGTTAAATCAGGAAATAAGTGTGCCAGGGTTGCATCCTTCCATCCAAATTATTCAAAGATATCATGGGATAACTTTGATATCCCATGTGCATAAAGTTTTACTAAAGGTAATACAGAAACAGCTACAAGCATACATTGACAGAGAACTTCCATAGATTCAAGCCAGATTCAGAAGAGGAGGTGTAACAAGGGATATCATTGCTGGAATCTGATGAATCTTGGCTGAAAGCAGAGAATACCAGAAAGATGTTTACCTTTAATTTATTGAGTACACAAAGGCTTTTGATTGTGTGGCTCATGACAAGCTATGGACAACGTTGCGAAGTATGAGTACTCCAGAATACTTAATTTTGCTCATGATTCCTCATGAACAGAATAAGGGAACACGGAATGGTTTAAAATTTAAGAAAAGTGTGCAACAGGATTATATTCTTTCACCATACTTATTCAACCTGTATGCTGA
>NW_006408816.1:2965476-2983658 GCF_000296735.1 Chrysochloris asiatica
TCTTATCAACAAATGAAATTCCTGAAAGCTATACATCATGGTCAAATGTTCTTGGAGGCAGCTCCCCCAAATAGTATTTTGAGTGCCTTCCAACCTGAGGGGCTCATTTTCCTACATTATCTCTGACAATATTCTAGTGCTCTTCATTATATTTCAATAATCAACATTTTGGTTCTGACAGTGTTCTACTGCTACTTATAAGGTTTTTAGTGGCTAAATATTCAGAATAGTCTATCTCTTATTTTTCCTAATCTTAGTCTGGAAGCTCAATTGAAACCTATTCACCATGGTTGACCCTTCAGGGATATAAAATGCCAGTGGTATATCTTTCAGAATCATAGTAACAACCAAGCCACATCAGTATGACAAACTGACAGAGGAGTGATAGCCTTGAAAATATAAAGAACAATTATTTTTCTCAAACGCCATGTTATTTTTTGACAGAATAGTTGGAGATGAACACTCTTGGCAATTGTTGGATATCAACATTTTAGTAAACTAATTCTCTCATTTCAGGAATACTGAATAATATATGATAATTGGATCATGAAGTGGAAAATAGGATTGAAGATGAGACTAGGAAGTATCTTATCTTACTCCTGTGTCCTTGAATTTTCTAAACACCATCCTAAATTGTTTATCTAATATTTCCTTGCTGACATTTATATGTATAAGTGCATATTATAATTACTACTGATTTTGCTCTTTCAACGAAACTACATATGTCTTGGAGCTCTGGTAGCATAGTGGTTATGAATTGGGCTGCGAACCGCAAGGTCAGCAGTTTGAAACTATCAGCAGCTCTGTGGGAGAAAGGTGAGGCTTTCTACTCCCATAAAGATTTACAGCCTCGGAAACTCTGTACAGAGTCTCTATGAGTTGGAATCGACTCCATGCACATAACAACAACAACAACAACAACAACAACAACATATGTCTTGAGGAATTTTATTTGATAAAATGTTATTAGGCATCTCAACCTAATAATTATCTTTCATATGCACACATTCAGACAGATGCACACATACCCACACACACAGCTTCAGTATTTTCCAGAAATAATACCATCAATCCACACAGATTAAAGAAAAATCTAACTTTTCTTGTGATCATCTACTTGATCACAGGTTATTAATGAATCTTCCTGAAATCTTGATGCCACATTCCCTTCATATATTCTACCTTTGTGGATTATTTATTATCATACAGAATGAATATGGTGAAAGAATAAAACCCTGGCACACACCTTTCCTGATTTTTAAACCACTCAGTGCCACCATGTCAGCCTCTTGGCTAATTTACAGGTTCCTGATGTGCAAAATTAAGTATTCTGAAATAACCATTCTTCGCAATGTTATCCATAGTTTGTCATGTTCCACACAGTCAATAAATATAACTGTATTCATAGTAAATAAAACACAGGGAAACATCTTTCTGGCATCCTCTGATTTCAGCCAAGATCCATCTGATGTCAGCAATGATATACTTCATTTCACATCCTCATCAGAATTCGTCTTGAACCTCTGGAAGTTCCCTGTCATGGTACTGTTGTAGCCATTTTAAAATTACCTTTAACAAATTTTTACTTGCCTTTTATATTAATGATATTGTCTGATGATTTATATTAATGATATTATCTGTTGGGTCCCCTCTCTTTAAAATAGTTGGGAGATTTTTTATGACCTGGTCAATTTCTTCCATTGTTATAGGTCTCTTCAAATGTTCTACTTCACTTTGTGTATGGTTAGGTAGGTCGTGATTTTATAAAAATGTATTCATTTCCTTTAGATTTTCAAATTTGTTGGAGTACAACTCTTCATAATATTTTGCTATTATCTTTTTTATTTTTATTGGTTCTGTTGTGACATCACTAATGTGGTTTCTTATGTGTGGTATCTTTGTTGTTTGTTGTTGTTGTTAGGCTTGCTAATGGTTTGTCAATTTTAATTCTTTCTATAATTTTTATATTTTCTATTTATTTTTTTCTGTTCTAATCTTTATTATTTCTTTTCTTCTGTTGACTAAGTTTACTTTGCTGGTCTGTTTCTAGTTGTTGGAGATGTTGTGCTATTGTGTTTATTTTGATTCTTTCTTCTTTTGGGATGTGTGCATTTATTGCAAAAAAATTGTCCTCTCAGAACTGTTTTTGCCATGTCCCAAAGATTTTGGCATGTTGTGATTTTGTTCTCATTTGTTCTTAGGAACTTTGTGAATTCATAGTTTATTTCTTCTGTTACCCAGTTCACCGTGGGTGACCCTGCTGGTATTTAAAATATCAATGGCATAGCTTCCAGCA
The DNA here is from genome assembly GCF_000296735.1 of Chrysochloris asiatica. NCBI lineage: Eukaryota > Metazoa > Chordata > Mammalia > Afrosoricida > Chrysochloridae > Chrysochloris > Chrysochloris asiatica. Next base: position 2,967,773 of record NW_006408816.1, read on the forward strand.
TCACAGCAACATGCCAGCCAATACAGTACAATAAACTGAGAGTCAAGTAGTGGCTTGCCCATGAGGACCAAGAGTCCTGGTGTGGCACTGTAGGGTAAGTTCAGGACCTTCATGCTGGTTTGAACTATAATGTCAGTGGTTCAAACTCACCAGCTGCTCCTTGGAAAACCTATACTTGGTCACTATGAGTCAGAACTGACTCAACAGCACTTAATTAGCAACAATAAACTTCTTCGGTCTGAAATTGATCAACCATGCAATCAGATATATTGATAATTATTGGTGATTGGAATGAGAAGTTTGGAAACAAAGAGGAAAGAATAGTTAGAAAATACAATCTTAGTGATAGAGGCAGTCATTCAAACAGATTACAAGGATACTGAATGGTTTAAAATTAGTAAAGGTGTGTACTTATTCATTGTTCAAATTTCACATGAATATGGAGCTACTGAAAATATCATGTCTTGGACAAGGTGCACCTGATGTCTTTGCTCTTGATCACTGTAATAATGTTCATTGCAATGGATTTGCCCTATATCCTTTGATTTCTTGACTGATGCTTCTATGAGCATTGATTGTGGATCCAACTAAAATGAAATCATTGATAAGTTCAATCTTTTCTTCTTTTATCATGATGTTTGTTGTGATTATTTTTGGTGTTTTATACATGGAGTTGTAGTCCATACTGAAGGCTGTATTCTTTGATCTTTCTGAACAAGTGCTTAAAGTCCTCTTTAAATCTGTTCATGAGATGGTCTTGGAATTTAGGTGAAATATACTCAGGGTCATAGTTTGCTTCTTTTGAATTTTTTTTCGTTTTCTTCAACTTTAAACTAAACTTGAAAATTGATGGTCTGTCTACATTTTGTTCCTGGACTTGTTTTAACTGATGATATTGAGCTTCTCCATTGTGTTTCTCCACAAATATAGTCATTTTTATTTCAGTGTATTCCATCTGGGAAGGTCACTGTGTATAGACAGTGTTTACGTTGTTAAGCAAAGGTATTCACAATGTAGTAAGTCATTGGTCTTGCAAAATTCTATCATGGATGTAAAACTAATGTTCTCCCATGTAAACTATCACATAATTCACAATAAAACATTTTTTTTTAAAAAATTATATCGTGGTATCTCTGGTGTCTTTTTTGTTATTGTTGTTAAATACCATTGAGTTTGCTCTGACTAATAGCGACCCTGTATATGGTTTCTAAGGAGTAGCTGACAAGTTTGAACTTACTACCTTGCAGTTCAAACTGAAGTTGACGTTTTGTGCCTTAGCCCTCAGCTCCGCACCAGGACTCTTTTCTTTGTCTTTTCTGTTACCAAGGTCATACTTTCCAACTACTGATCCCTTCTTTTTTTTTTTTTTTTCCAACTTTTGCGTTCTAATCACCAATACTTATCAATGCATCTTGATTGCATGTTTGTTCAATTTCAGACTATAGAAGTTGGTAAAATTGTCCATTTCTTTATCCTTGACTTTGGTGGTTATTATGTAAATTTGAAAGATCATTGTATTCACTGATCTTCCTTGTAGTTTATGAATATTATTCTATTACAGACAGCATTATAAGTCAGGATATATGTTGAAATGTTCTTTTTGATTATGAATGCACTGCCCATTCCTCTACAATTTGTCATTCTTGCCTAGTAAACCACCTGATTGTCAGTTTCAAAATGACCAATTCCAGTTCATTTCAACTCACTTATGCCTAGGAGCCCTGGTATGGAGCTGCAGGATAAGCCCTGGACTTCTAACTGCAAGGTCAGCAGTTCAAACATACTAGCTGCTCCTTGGAATCCCTTGGTTACTGTAAGTCAGAACTGATTCAACTTCACTTAACAACAACAACACTTTCAGGATATCAATCTTTAAGTATTTCATTTCATTTTTGACAACTTCTAATAATTCTAGATTCATACTTCTTACACATTTCCCTCTTCAATTATTAATGGATGTTTGCAACTGTTTCTTTTCATTTTGATTTATGTCCCACAACAAATGAAGTCATCAAAAAACAGGAAGACCCTCAATGAGATGTATGAACACAATGGTTGCAACAATGGTCTCACACATAACAATTGTAAAGATAACACAGGAGAAGGCAGTGTTTCTGTTTTGCCTAGAGTCACTATAGATAAGAACCTAATTGACAGCACCTAATAACAACTTTTATCTCACTAGTAAAAAGTGCATAGTCCTAACTCTCAACATATATTTAGTTGTTGTTAAGTGCCATCTAGTTGGTGACCCTGAATAGGGTTTCCAAGGAACAGCTGGTGAACTTGAACATCAAACAAACAAAATCTTTCAATAAGTTAGCCAGTTCTTTAATTGAGTAGATAATTATACCTCAGTAAGAAGCATCCTATACTAAAATACCTAAAATAGTCTTTTATTGACATGAAACTGGAAAGCATCACATTTTGGAGGATTTACATGCTTCACATGCAAAAAAAAGGAGCAAGAAGTACATTTTAAATTAAAGTTAAAGAAAGTGTAAATTCACCAGGCTTATCAAATGGCGTAGAGAACTTGGGGTAGAAGAATTAATGAACAATAACAGCATTGATATAGAAAAATACCCAGCTAATTAAATTTTCTTCATGAATGAAAATGAGAATTGCTGGTTTTCATTCAAAATTATAAGCAATGCAGAGAAAGTAAAATTATGTTCTATAAGTTTCTTAGTACATATAAAAATGATAGAACTGTGTTCTGGAAAATTATTCAAAATGCATGATTTTTTTCTGAGAAACTGAGCATTCACATTGTTGTCAGCATCCTTTCCTCCAAAAATCACTGAAGTCCATCAGAATTGCCAATTTTCTGTAATCCTCATTTCTCCTCCTATCTCTTAAGTGACCTTATAGACTCTATTCACAGACTTCTTCAAGTAACAAAATGCTGTACAGCTATAAGCTTGCATTTTACTTTTGGCTTTCAGAGATTCTATCTTAACAAGCAATTCCGCTTAATAGTCTTGGAATAGTGTGTTATTAAAAATATATTTCTGGCCCATTTTCTTCTTTCTGCTAAATTTAATTTCAATAATAATGAAAAGAAATAGAAATAAAGGCATATAGCTAGTGAATGAAAAAGAAAGGGTATATAAATTTTTTATAACCAGTGTATCACCATTGTTCCTTTATTATTTCAATACTAAATAGACAATAAAATAGCTTTGTGCAACTTTGTCTTGACAACACTGAGATAGTGTGGAATGCAAATGATATGTTAAAAAATTCTATGCTACATCCCAGATGATACATAGAAAACATCGTCTCCATACATTCCACACCATTGCTACATGGAGGGTAAATAAAAAAGTTAATCTCTTCTTCATACATCAATATATTTCTTTATTATTTCTTCTTAATGTCTCTTTTATCCATTTTGACTTTACTTTCAATGATATTTTAAGATAATTATATACATATGAAGCAGGACCTGAATCCTTTTCATGACTGAACTGAGTTTAACATTTTCTGTTTTAACTATTTAATGTGACAAGAAAAAAATGATAAAATTAGCTTTTCATCTTAACTTTTGTATACTGCTTCCTTTTTCCAGAAGGCTTATTATTCAACAAAATTCTAATTGAAATCATGTCTCTCAGATACAATTCTTGCTGGTATGTTATGTCAGGATGGTTCTGACTTATACCAACCCTGTATAGGTTTTTCAAGAAGTGACTGGTGATTTTGAATCACCAACATTTTGTTCAGCTGTCCAGTGTTTATACTACAGCACCACACTAAGGATTAAGTATTAATAAATAAATCAACTTAGATCAAATTAATTAATATGCAGTAATGGCCTTTGTGTGGCACTGTAAGATCAGCACTGAATTACGAATCGCAAGGTTGGCAGTTCAAACCTTCCTCAGAAGCTCAGTATAGGGTCACTATGAGTCAGAATCAGCTAGACAGCACTTAACAAAAATAATTAGCCTGGAAATAAAAGTGTTTTCCAAATGCTGCATTACTTTTATCAATAAATAAACTAGAATGGGTATGTATTATTTATAATAGAAAGCTGAGAAAATTTGTCAATGACACTGCATTCGTCAATAAATCATTATAGTGTAGTCAAGCAACCATATTACTGATATTGAGTTCATGTTAATAAAATATTAAATTGCAAATATGGCCCAATATAAGCTTGAAGAGAGATAAAAGCCCTCCCAAATCAGTATGCATAGAGTCTTGGTGACTCAGTGTATTCAGCATTAGGCTGTTAGTTGCAAAGATGACAGTTTCAGTCCATCAGCTGCTCCTAGAGAGAAAAATGATATTTTCAGTCCCAAAAAGAACAGTCATTTCTTTTTTTTTTCTTTTATTTTTGTGCTTTACAGCTACCATAGGATGACAGTGCCACCATAGGGTAAGCATTGGGCTGGAAACTGCAAGATTGGTGCTTCAAGCCCACTAGCTGTTCATCTGGAGAAAGATGAGACTTTCTGCTAATGCAAGAATTACAAGACTAGGAAACCCTATACATAGTTACTGTGAGTCAACACTGACACAATAACACTTAATAACAACAACTAGCATGAAGCATTTTTTTGTTTTAACTAATATGTTTGCTAATTCAAAGAATCCTTTGAGTAACAGCAAGAAACATATATAGAGACAAATGAATTACATTAAAATTGGGGTACATAAGAAGGTATGAATGGATACTCAAGTCAGACAATGCCTTTGGTAAGTTTAAATCAAGCTTTACATGAACTCATATTTCAAGCATTACAATATTCTATGTCCTATGTTATAGTTACTTAAACTGAATAGATTCTATTGTTGCTGTTGATGTTATTTTTGTTAGGTGCCATCAGGTTATTTCCAATCCATATTGACCCTATATACAATAAAATGAAACACTACCAGATCCCATGTCATCCTCACAATTAGTGCTATGCTTGAAACAAATGCTGCTGCCAATCCATCTCATTGAAGGTCTTCCTCTTTTTAACTAACCTTCCACTTAACCAAGCATGATGTCCTTCTTCAGGGACTGGTCCCTCCTGGTGATATGTATGAACTGTGAGAGATAAAGACTGGCCATCTTGGCCTATCAGAACCATTTTGGTTGCATTTCTTCCAAGACATATTTGTTTCATGGTACTTTTTATATTCTTATCCAATATAAATGCATCAATTCTTCTAAGATCTTCCTTATTCACTATCTAATGTTCACATGCATATGAAGCTATTGAAAATACCATGGCTTGGGTCAGCTGCACCTTAGCCTTCCAATGGACATCATTTGCTGTGAACATTTTAAAGAGGTCTTATGGTTCAAATTTGCCTAATGCAATATACCATTTGATTTCTTGATTGCTGCTTCTATGAGTGTTGATGGTGAATCCAAGAAAAATGAAGTCTTTGACAACTTCAATCTTAACTCCATTTATTGTAACATTATTTATTGGTCCAGTGGTGAGGTTTTTTTGTTTTCTTTACATTTAGGAACAACCCATATCTAAAGTTGTAATCATTGATCTTCATTAGTAAGTGTTTTAAGTCCGCTTCATTTCCAGTAAGCAAGGTTGTATCATCTTCATATCACAGGTTATTAATGATTCTTCCTCCAGTCTTGATGCCTAATTCTTCTTTATATAATCCAGCATGTTGAATCATTTGCTCAGCCTACAGATTGAATAAGTATGGTAAAGGAATACAATCCTGGTGCACAACTTTCCTGATTGTAAACCATTCAGTGTCCTCATGTTTTGTTTGAAGGATTGCCTCATTGTCTATGCACAGATTAAGTGCACAATTAAGTGTCCTGGAATACCCATTATCCACAGTGTTTTCTTTAACTTCTCATGATCCATACAGTCAAAAGTCATTTCATAGTCAATAAAACTCAAGTACCAACAACAGCAAGTATCTGGTATTCTCTACTTCCTTCTGAAGACAGTAATGATATCTCTTGTTTCAAGTAATCTTCTGAATACAGCTTGACCCTCTGGCAGTTCCTTGTCAGTATACTGTTGCAGGAATACCTCAAAGGGGTTCTAGAACTTGCCCAGTGAAATAGACTCCTTGAGGAGCTTGCAGTGCATAGGAACTTATGTGGAATCCTGAGCCTCATCCAGGATCTTCTGAGGTGGAACATTCCCACTAGAAAGGACAAGCAGAGAAGCCTGGAGCAGCTAGGGCAGCAGAAGGTATTCCTTGAAAGAAAGATCAGCAGTTAAAATCCAAAACAAAATGGCAGTCTGATTGGCTACTACAAGAACAAGCAACTTTTTCCCTGTTGTTCCAGCAAGGCAAGCAATCAAAGTTCCTTCAGGACAAACCCCCGAAAGACTGAAACTCAAAGGGACTGCATGAGCTGGCATGTAAGCTTGTTGGTCTACTGGTGAATAACATGAAAAGGCTAGTAGATTTGAACTGCAAACCTTGTGCTTAGCAGCCAAATGAATAACCCATTTCGCTGCCAGGACTCCTTGGACAGAAGCTATTAATCTCTAATTTTACAGATTTAGAAAGACATTTTATCTTTATATTTTTAAATCTAATTATACAATGAGATTATTAGGGTTGTTTTCAGAAGGTTATGGTTTACAGTGGAGTCCTGATGTGACACTGTAAGATAAGCACTGGACTGATAACTTTAAGGCCAGGGGCTCAAACCCACCAGCCACTCCTTGGAAGCAGTTCAAACTCACCAATCTCTACGAGGCTGAACAGTCTCTGTAGCACTTAATAAAAACAACATGGTTTACAGTGGGACCCCTAAATCCATTTTGTGTCTTGACATAAATCCAGTTTCTATTTAAGTCCTTTATGACCACTAACCAGCATTGTAAAACCATTGGTCCTCAGGCAGAGTATGTTTGGTAGTGGATTACTAGGAATGCTGAGCCAACCCAAGAAGGGATAGCCTTATCTTCAGAGACTTATGAGGATATACTCTTAAAAAACTTGTATCAGGGGTCCTTATGGGGGGTGTGGATACATTTGGTCTGTTATATGTAAGGCCAGAATTTTTAGTCCACCCTGCACTCTTTTGGAGAAAGATGTGGCTTTCTGTTCCAGTAAAGATTTGAAGCATCAGAAACCCTACACAGGGTCTCTGTGAGTCAGAATTGACTAGATGGCACACAGCCACAACCAACCAATGTTACATGGTCATAAGTCATAGCCCAACAAACTGGCTGAATGACCCAAGAACTAGTCCTATATAGTTTTCTCATCTATAATAGCGTATGTTTCCTAATTGTTCTTTTTAAACTTCTGTAGTTCTACCTGTAGCAGTAATGAACTGATCTGTGACTTTTTGTGAATTTATGATCAATTTTCTTAGATTTCCATGGCATAAAATTAGCCACATGGAAATGAACCCTTTGGACACCTTTATGTCCTCATGCTGATGGTCATCCTTATCCAGATGATTTGTCTTTGTTTTGTCTTTGTGCTGTTGTTGATAGGTATCATGAAGTTGGTTCCAATTCATAGCAACCTTATGCACAACAGAATGAAACAATGCCCAGTCCACACCATCCTCACAATTGTGGTTATGCATTAGCTCATTGCTGTTGCCATGAAGTCAATCAGTCTGATTGGAGATCTTCTTTTCCATTGACTCTCCACTTTACCAAATATGATGTCCTTTTCTAAAACTAATAAGAAATCTGAAATATGAGAAATGAACTCTCACCATTCTGACTTTTAAGGACTGTTCTTATTGTACTTCATCCAACATAGATTTGGTTTTTCTTCTGATAGTCCATGATACTTAAAAATTTTCTCCAACACCGTAACTCAAGTACATCAATTATTCTACAATCTTCTTTATACTTTGTCCAATTTTCACATGCATATGAAGCAACTAAAAATACCCTGCCTTGGGTCAGGGGTACCTTTGTTCCTCAACACTTTAAAGAGGTCTTGTGTACCAGATATGCCTAATGTAATACATTGTTTGATTTCTTGACTACTGCTTCCATGAGTGTTGATTGTGGTTCTAAGCAAAATGAAGTCTTTGACAGCTTTAATTTCTTCTCCATTTATCATGCTCTTTATTAGTCCAGTTTATTTTCATTAAGGTGCAATCCATACTGAAGGCTACTTGTCTTTGTACTAGTTAAACCTTAATAAAGGGATCACTATAAACCATATTTGAATTTGGGGTCTTCTTTTTCTAGAGTAGGATATATTACAAAGTGAATATTAAAGGATTTAGAAATATAATCTAGCCATGCATTATTAAGCATTTTATCTAAATGATGTCTGATTTTCAAAAGAAAATAAATTAAACAAGAAGATAAAACTGATTGATTTCTATTATTCTAATTAGACTTCTGAAACATGTATGGTTATAATAATTTTTTAGATAAATGTATGGTTATACAAAGTGATAAAATTTCCCCTTAAAATAAATAATATTTACAAGTAAAACAAAAAAGGCTGGGTAACATTTGTATATTAAAATATTATGATACTGGAAAGTTGTCTTCCTTTTGGTTTAGAGTACCTCAAAAATTTAAAGCTATAAAACAACAACAACAAAAAATGGTAGTATTTAATCTATATTCAAAATTGTATTTGTCCTGGTGTGGTACTGTGCATTAATGCGCCAGACTGCAAAGTCATTTGAACTGCAAGGTCGATGGTTCAAGCTCACCAGATGTTCCTTGGAAATCCTATACAGGGTTCTTCTGGGTCAGAATCGACTTGATGGCACTTAATAACAACAACATATACATATAAGGAGCTCTGGTGTAGTGGTTATGGGTCAGGCTGCTAACCACAAGGTCAGCAGTTCAAAGCTACCAGCCATTCCATAGGAGAAAGATGAGGCTTTCTGCTCCTGTAAAGATGTCCAGCCTTGGAAATCCTATGCATGATCACTATGCATCGGAACCAACTCCACTACATACCACCACTACCATATACATATAAAGAGTGCTGGTGTGGCAAGGTAGGATAAGCACTGGAACACAAGGTCAGTTTGAACTGCAGCTGGTGGTTCAAGCCCACCACCTGCTCCTCAGAAACTTTATACAGGGTCATTATGAGTCAGAATCAACTTGACTACACTTCACAACTGCAATACACATATAATAATCACAATTTAGAAAATAAAGAATAGAGTGACTAGACTTTGTCTAATGTCTGAGAACTGTATTTACATGGTGCACTTGCAAGGAATGTTCTATTTCATTTTTCAGATGTAGGAAATTCATATCCCTTGATAACAATGAAAAATAAAATAATAACTAATCCCCTTTATTTTGCTAACTAACTAGAATACTCTTTGCCTGCACATTGGTTGGGTCATTAAGAAGAATATGCACTAGTGAGTTGACATGCATGCAAGGAAAAATACATGGCTTAGTGCTATTATAAAATTGATATTTCTAGAATATTAATTGAAAATTATGTTTTAAAATCTTAAATTGATATTACAGAGATGTACATATAATAAAATGTTTAAAAAATAATAAATGTTTATTTTGGATGTTCATGTTCCATGATACTCAGACTTTAAATGTCTATCTTGTTTTCATGTTTATAACTTAGGTTTAATTTTTATTTTTTGTTTGTAGTTTTACTATTTTTACTTCCTTTCAGAGAATGCAAATTGGATTGTATCCTGTTTCAGGTCAGTTAATTAATTATTATTGTCCTTTCAGTCATATTCTTTCATTCTGTGATGTGTTCAGTGTGTCTTCACTTGTCTATCAGTTTGTCATTCTATGGTGGCTTGTGTGTTGCTATGATGCTGGAAAATATGCCAACACTATTTAAAATATCAGCAGGGTCACACATAATAGACAAGTTTCAGCAGAATTTCTAGAACAAGCAATGTAATAAGAAGGTGAGGTGATCCATTTCTGAATGGCTTAGACACTGAAAACCTTATAAATAGCAAAGAAACTAAGATACTGTGCCAAAAGATGAACCCCACAGGGTAGAAGATACTCAAAATACCACTTGGAAAGAGAGGCTTTCTCAGAATAGAATTGACCTTAATGATGTGAATGGAGCAAAGATTTCAGGATCTTCATTTGCTGATGAGATACAACTCAAAATGAGAAGAAAAAGCTGCAAGTATTCATTAATAATTAGAAAGTGCAATGTACAAAGTATGAATTGAGGAAAATTGGAAGTAATCAAAATGAAATGGAACACATGAAGATCAATATTCTAGGCACTAGTGTGTTGAAATTGACTGGGATTAACCACTATGAATCTAACTATCACACTGCTTACTATGTCAGGAGTGACAAATTGAAGAGGAATTTCTCATTGTCAAAGAGTATTTCAAGATCTATCATAAAGTACAATGATGTCAGTAATTACATGATCGAATTTTGCAAGACCAGTGATTAATGCACTGCAAACAACTTTTCAACAGCATAAATGGCAGATACACACATGGACAGCACCAGATGAAGTATATTTGAATCAAATTGATGACAATTGCAGAAAGAGATGATGGAGAAACTAGATATTATCTGCCAAAAAAAAAAAAAAAATGCTGGCTGTGATAGGATAATTTCCATACACTTACATAGAAAACTGGGAGCACAGGTGCTCCATACATTAAGCAATCCTCAAGGTCTGCAATTCAAGCCTGCCAGCAGCTCTACAGGAGAAAGATGAGGCTTTCTGCTTCCACAAACATTTATACCCTCAGCAACCCTTTACAGAGTCACTATGTGTCAGACTATATATACTCCATGCGCTAGACAACAAGAAAGACCAGTTAATATCACAATTATTTATATTTAAGCACAAATTACTAAAGTCAGTAATAAAGAAACCTAAAAATTCTACCAAGTTCTTGAGTCTGAAATTGATCAAACATGTAATAAAGTGAATTGATAATCCCTGATGATTGGAATGTGAAAGTTGAAAATGAAAAGGAAGTCTCAGTAGTTTTAGTATATGTCTTTGGTGATCTAAACAATGCTGGAAATCACATGTTAGAATTTTGCAAGACCACTGACTTATGCATAGCAAATAGCTTTTTAAAATAACATGACATTTTCTGTTCAGATCTTTCACTTCTTCATTCATTCCATTTGTTTCAGCTTCTCTAAAGTCAAGAACAAATTTCAGAGTCTCTTCTGATATCAGTATTGGTCTTTGCTTTCTTTCCTGTCTTTTTAAAGACCATTTTTCTTTCTTCATATATGATGTTCTTGATTTCATACCACAATTCATCTGGGTCCAAGTCATTAGTGTCTAATGCATCAAATCTGTTCTTGAGATGGTCTCTAAATTCAGGTGGGATATAGCCAAGGTAATATTTTGAATCTTGTGGACTTTTAAAATTTTTTCTTCAGCTTTAGGCTGAATTTGCATAAGTGCAATTGATGATTTGTTCCACAGTTGGTCCCTGGCCTTGCTTTGCCTGATGATATTGAGTATCTCCATGGTCTCTTCCCAAAGATGTGGCCAATTTGATGACTGTGATTTCCATCTAATAAGGTTCTTGTGTATGTTCAACTTTTATGTTGTTGAAAAATGGTATTTGGAATGAATAAGTCATTGGTCTTGGAAAGTTCTCTAATGAGAACTTTCTATCATCAAGGTAATGTTTTCCAGCTAATGATCCTTCCTCATTGTTTCCAAAATGTATATACCAATAATCAGTAATTATCAATGCATCTTGATTGCATGTTTGATCAATTTCATAGAATTCATCAATTTCATCATCACTAGCTTTAGTGATTTGAATGGTAATAACTTTCCTTGTAGGAAAGTTCACAGTTAGCACTGTACTTTCCTTGAAGTACAGATCACAGATAGCACTGTACTTCAAGACAGACTTTGAAATGTACTTTTTGACAATGAATGTGATGCCATTATCTTCATTTTGTCAGGCTCAAAATGCCCAAAACCAGTCAATGAATAATGACTAGAATATCAGTCTTTACGAGTTCTATTTCATTTTTGACAACTTTCGATTCTCCTAGCCTCATACATTGTACATTCTACGTTATAATTATTGACAGACACTTGCTGCTGTTTCTTCTCATTTTAATTTATTCCACATCAGCAACTGAAGACCCCAAAAGCTTTTCTCCTTTCAGTTCATTAAGGTTAACTCTACTTTGAGAAAACAGCTCTCTCAAACTCATGTTGTGATGAGTGCTTTCCAAAGTGAGAGGCTCATCTTCTGAAACAATATCAGACATTTTTCTGCCCTTATTGATAAGGTTTTCAGTGTCTAACCATTCAGAGGAGGTCTGCCTCTCCTCCTTCCTAGTCTGTCTTAGTCTGGAAGCTCCCCTGAAACCTAACTGCTGTGGATGACCCTATTTGTATTTACAATATTGGTGATATAATTCCCAGCATAACATCAACACACAAGACAGTTGAGTACAGCAAACTGACAAATGAGTGGTGGGTATCGCATGAATAATTTATCTGAAAAGATCAATACAATATTGATTTCTATGAGTTGGAGGTTAATGCTATCCCAAATATTTCATTTTGTTAAAACATATTGTACAACTCCATAGTCCTTTATATCAATCTACATTCTTCCCTTCCCTTAAATCCCAGAGTTCTTCAACATGCTACATAGTCTCACAAAACTCACAATTGTCAAATAAATGCCTCACCCAATTGTGGAGGCTGGCAAGTTCCAAACCCATAGTTCAAGAATCAGTCTGGAGGAATCTTCTCAGGCATGAAGTCTCAAGGGATGAGAAACCCAAGCCAGCAAGTCAATCAAGCTGTTGATGCAGAAGTCTGTGGGAGCTGTTGTATCATGTCAGTTGATGGGTTGAAAGTCTTAGGAACTGGAGGTCATGAGTAATGAGACAGATACAAGTTCCAGAGAGAGAGAGCAAGCCTGCTCAAAGCAGTACTTTTTTTTAAGCTTTTTATTGTAAATTGAGTGGAAGTTTATAACTCTAACTAAATCATCAGTTTTAAATTCAGAAAATCTTATACTTTACTTCATTACAATGATTGCAATCTCTTCCATGTCCCACAGTTAACAGTATTTATCTCTATTCATTTTAACTACTGCCTTCCTCCTTGAGTCTCTCATTACTTTCATCTTCTCTCTGTTAAACTTGTTCTTGTTGTTCACCTATGCTATTATGTGTTAACATGCCCTGTCATCAATGTTAATATGTTTCTACTCTCTAGCCCATGAATAATTTTTTGCTTTCCCAGTTCCCCCCATATTTATGATTGATTGTTTCTTTTCTTAAGAAAACCTCTTCTTAACTTTTTACATTAGTCTCATGCAGTATTTGTCCTTTTGTGATTGACTAATTTCACTCAGCATAATGTTCTTCAGGTTCAACCATGTTGTGAGATATTTCACAGATTCATTGTTATTCATCAACAGGCATAGTATTCCATTTATTTAACCTTTCTTCTGTTCATGGTCATTTAGGCTGTCACTATCTTTTTTATCTTGTTTTCTTATCCATTCTACTCTATCTGTCTCTTAACTAGTTCATTTAAAACAGTTTTAGATATGAATTGGTTGTTGTCATTTTGTTGTGTGTCTTTTTGTGGTGCTGCTTGCTTCTTTGTTCCACACAATTTTCTGTACTAAGTTCATTTTGTTGATGGATTTTCCTTTAATCATCATTTGTGTTGTGTTAATGCTAACTAGATCATTTGGATTTTTCTCTTTTTCTTATTTTGATGTGCAGGTGTATTTATTTTCTTTGAGTTACCCTGCAAGTTATTATTCTTTTCTTTATTTAAAAAAGCCTGTTTTATCTTGAAATCGACTTGCATTCCTTTTCATTAGAAAGTTCTGTATCTATACACGTTCCCTCTTTTTTCCTTGTACTTGATTTCATCAAAATATTCTTATAAATTCAAGTCAGACTATGCTTCCAAGAGAAACTATGAGTGGTGACTTGAGTCACAACCTCTAGTAAAGTGGGGACTCACTAAAATCTTAGTTTCACTGTAATATCCACTCTTCATTGTTGTTGTTTTTGTGTGCTGTGGGGTTGGTTCCAACTCATAGTGACCCTGTATATGGTTTCTAAGGCTGTAAATCTTTATGGGAGCAGAAAACTTCATCTTTCTCACAATGAACAGCTGGTAGTTTCAAACTGCTGACCTTAAGTTTCACAGCCCGATTTGTAACCACTACGCTACAAGAGCGTATCCACTTAATATCCACTCTTTAGCCCCACCTTAGTCTATACTTTTTGATTTCCTGGTATGGTGCCATAGGATAAGCTCTCAATCTCAAGGTCAATGGAACTGCAAGGTCAGTGTTTCAAAAACTCACCAGCCATTCCTCAGAAATGCTATACAGAGTAGCTATGAGTCAGAATCAACGACAGCATTTAACAAAAACAACTGAGATATCATAAAGAAAAGGAGCAAGAATATTTTCTATACTGATTGATTCTCTCATTTTGGGTTTTTGGTTATATTGTGCTCAGAAATAGTTATAACGTGATCGTAGAATTATATATAGAAACTTGGATATGTGCATCCATAGCCTCAATTATGTGTTGTCTCCATAAAGAAGAAAGGAATCTACAGAAAACTGACAGCAGTAACACTATTTCTGTTGATCTCTTTTTGTTTAATCTGGAATGTTTTGATTTCACTGTCATATTTGATTGACGGCTTTGCTGAATACATGATTCTTTTATGAAAGTTTTTATTGTGAATTGAATGAATGAAGTTTTACAGGACAGGTCAACATTTTTTTATCCAACAAATCATTGTCATGATTACAATCCCTCCATGTACCCTCAGCAAACAGTATTTACCTCTACTACCTTTTTATTTTTAATGTACATTTGTTGTTGTTGTGAAGTGCCATTGAGTCAATTCCCACCCATAGCGACCATGTACAAAGTTTCCAAGGAGTAGCTGGTCAGCTTGAATCACTGATCTTGCAGTTCAAATGACCTTGCAGTCTGAGGCATTAGCCCACAGCACCACACCAGGACTCCACTGAAAATATACATTCATTTAAATATCCAAAAGGCACATTTTGCAAGACAGCCTCCTGCCTGCTGCCTTTCTCAGTCTGTGGCCCTTTATTCCTCAGCTGGTCTGTTTCTCTGTGCCATCCCCTCTGCCACCATCTCTGTTGTTACCACTTTTCTGGTTAGGATCCCTCGGTGCTCCCATGTTCTTCCCTCTTGATTCTCCTAGGGTCCTCTACTCCTGAAATAATTAACAGATTAACTCCCCCCCTCCTTTAGTTGCAACTCTTCTACATTTACAGTTGTGACAATTGCCATATGACCTGATAACAATTACACACAATTTGAATAATAAAATCCTGTCCCTTTCATCACCAGACACATTTGGGTAAGATGAAAACTATCGACTAGGATTTTTGTCTTATTCTCCTCATTCTGTCACTAAGCACCCAATGAAAACTTGTAAGCCAGCCATTGTGTGCCTTTATAAACCCCCAATTTTGATAGCCAAAGTCTAAGTTGCCTGTCTGTATCAATCCAGTGTATTGCAGAGGCATGCTTGATCTTTGATATGAAGATTCCTTCCCTTTTCAATTAGAATTTTGGTCAGCTTCATCCATAATCAAAGATCCAGTTTAGCAGGTTGTAGCAATGTATGCTTGCTCCCTGTATCATACTTCTTTATGTTCATCTGGTCAAATTCTGGTTGGTTTTTTGTAAAATCAAGAAAGGTATACTCCAGGATTATAAACTTTCACCATACTCATTCAATCTGTATACTGAGCAAATAATCCAAGAAACTGAATTTTATGAAGACCATGACATCAGGATTAGAGGAAGACTCCTTAACAACCTGTGATATGCAGATGATACAACCTTGTTTGCTGGAAGAGAAGAGGAGTTAAAATACCTACAAATGAAGAACAAAGACTATAGCCTTCAGTACGGATTGCACTTCAATGTAAAGAAGAAGAAGAAAAAAAAAAAAA
>NW_006408816.1:2985187-2994044 GCF_000296735.1 Chrysochloris asiatica
AAAGAATACAACCTTGTCACACACCTTTCCTAATTTTAAATCATTCAGTATTCCCATGTTCTGTTTGAACATATGCCTCTTGGTCCATGTACAGATTCCTCATGAGTACAATGAAGTGTTCCAGAATACTCATACTTTGCAATGTTGTCCATACATGTCATGATCCACATAAACTAAGGCCTTTGCATGCTCAATATAGCACAATAAAGCACAGGTAAACATCTTTCTGATATTCTGTGCTTTCAGCCAAGATCAATCAGACTTAGTAATGATATCCCTTGTTCAACGTCCTCTTCCGAATCCACTTTGAACCTTTGGAAATTCTCTGTAAATGTATGCTTGCAGCATTTCTGTATTACCTTTAGTAAAACTTGACTCGCATGGGATATCAAAGAGATTGTCCAATAATTTCCATATTCTGTTGTGTCACCTCTCTTTGGAATGGTCACAAATATGGATCTCTTCCAAACAGTTGGTCAGCTAGTTGTCTTCTATATTTCTTGGCATAGATGAATGAGTGTCTCCTGTGTTGCCTCACTTTCTTGAAAGAGTTCAATTTTTATTCCATCAATTCCTAGTGCCTTGTTCTTTGCCAATTCCTTTAATGCACCTTGGACTTCTTGCTTTAGTATTACTACCTCTTGAAATGGTTGAACATCTAGCATATCCTTTTGGTACAGTGACTTTCTGTATTCCTTCTGTCTGCTTTTGATGCTTTCTGCATCATTCAATAATTTGCCCAGAGAATCCTTCAATAACAAAAATTGAAGCTTGAATGTTTTCTTCACTTCCCTCAACTTGAGTAACGCTGAGCGTGTTCTTCCCTTTTGATTTTCTGACTCCAGATCTTTGCACATTTTGTTGTAATATTTGACCTTGTCTTCTTGAGCTGACCTTTCAAACTTTTTGTTCCGCTCTTGCACTTCCTTATTTTTTTCCATTTGCTTTAGCATCTCTACATTGCCGAGCAAGTTTTAGAGTCACTTTTGGCATCCATTTTAATCTTTTCCGTCTTTCATTTTTCTTCTTAATGACTTTTTGCTTTCTTCCTGTATGATGTTCTTGATGTCATCCCACAACTTATCTTATCTTTGGTCTTTAGTGTCTAATGTATCAAATCTGTTCTTTTGATGATCTCTAAATTCAAGTGGGATATAATCAAGGTCATATTTTGGCTCTCTTGGACTTATTTTCATTTTCTTCAGCTTCAGTCTGTATTTGCATATGAGCAATTGATGGTCTGTTCCACAATCTACCACTGGCCTTGTTTTGGCTGATGGCATGGAGATTTTCCACTGTCTCTTTCCACAGATGTAGTTAGTTTGATTTCTGAGTGTTCCACCTGGTAAGGTCCATGTGTATAATCATTTCTTATGCTGTTTAAAAAGGTATTTGTAATGAACAAATCATTGGTCTTGGAAAATTCTGTCATGCAATCTTCAGCATCATTTCTATCACCAAGGCCGTATTTTTCAACTATGGATCATTCTACTTTGTTTCCAACCTTTGCATTCCAATCACCAGTTATTATCAATATATCTTGATTGCATGTTTGATCAATTTCAGATTGAAGAATTTGGTAGAATTATTCTATTTCATTCTTACTGGCATTAGTGGTTGTGCATAATTTGAATAATAGTAGTATTAAGTGGTCTTCCCTGTAGGCACCTATTTATTATCCTATCACAGACAGCGTTGTACCTCATGACTGATTTGGATATGTTCTTTCTGATGATGAGTGCAATTCCATTCCCCTTCAATTTGTCATTCCCGGCATACTAAACCTTGTGGTTGCCAGATTCAAAATGGGCAATACCAGTTTATTTCAGTTCACTAATGCCTAAGATATTGATGTTTATGTCTTCCATTTCATTTTTTACAATTTCCAATTTTCCTAGATTCGTATTTCATGCATTCTTTGTACCGAGTATTAATGGATGTTACAGCTATTTCTCTTCATTTTGAGTTGTGCCTCCCACCCCTGGTAACCATTAAAGAATATTTCTTTTAGTTTGAAAAGCTTTTCTTGACATTTTACTATAGCAGTAGTAGTGGTTGCATGGTGTGGAGTCAGTTCCAACTCATAAGGACCATGTATAGGGTTTCTGAAGCTGTAAGTCTTTATGGGAACAGAAAACCTTAACTTTCTCCCATGAATACATGGTTGTTTGTTGACAGACTTTTTTCTTTCAGAGTTTTTTATATGCCTTCCCACTTTCTCTGGCCTGCATGGTTTCTGCTGTGTAATCAGAGCTTAATCTTATTTGTTTTCTTTTGTAGACAAAAAAGAAATGAGGCCCAAGGTGCTTCTGAGCCAAGCCATGATACTTACAATAACTTCATATGCATGTGAAAGTTGGACAATGAATAAGGAAGACTATTGAAAAATTAATGCATTTGAGTTATGGTGTTGGAGGAGAATATTAAAAATACCATGGACTACCAAAAGAACAAACAGATCTGTGTTAAAAGAAGTACAGCCAGATGCTCTTTGGAAGCCAGGATGGTCAGACTTTGTCTCTTATGCTTCAGACCTATTATCAGGAGAGAGCGGTCACTGGAGGAGGATATCATGTTTGGTAAAGTGGAGAGTCAGAGAAGAAGAGGAAGATCCCTAACAAGATGTATTGGCAGCATCAGTGAACTAAGGCATAGAAACAATTGTGAGGTTGGTACAGTGCCAGGTGGTACTGTTTCGTTCTGTTTTTCAAAGTATTTTAAATTTGTTCTGTTTTACAAAGTATTCTAAATTAAATTGGAACCAACTAGATGGAACCTAATCCCAACAATAAAGTAACATCATAGAAATATAAAAAATATCAACATCTGAAGCTTTCTTTCCTGCCATATCATCCATGTAAATCTATATAATTCTTATGGCAGGGTTTCTAGCTCTCTAACCTTTCCTTAAGGGATTCTGCAGTCTTCCATTTGTGCCATGTCAAAACTGCACACATGGCTTCCTCAGTGGACTCTGTGCTCCTTTTAAATGTTCTTTGAATTTAAGAAGCAAAAACGAATCTGAAGGGTCAAGATCAGGACTGTAGGGAGGATAAAGAAAAGTTTCACAGTGAAATTTTCATAAGGCACTCCTTGCTACCCTTGAAAAATCAGCAGGTGCTTTGTCATGAAGGAAAAAATAAAAAATCATAGCTGCAACTTTCCTAGCATTTTTCTCATCAGTTTTTTAAATCTTTAAAATTAAGTTCAGTGATTTTTCTGCATAAAATCTATGGAAATTAACCCACTGGAATCTCAAAAAAAAGTTGTCATATCCTTCTTGGCTGACCCCTCTGCCTTGAGTTTAACTGGCCCAGCAGACCCCCTCTGAAGCTAGTTTAGATTTTATTTTCTTCTACCATATCCTAATTTGACTAAGACAAATGTATTGCTGAAAGAAATGAAGAATGTACTTTTTCTCAATCTTTTCCTCCAATTTAGTAAATTTTGAAATACTAGATTTTCTTTCTTTTTCCTTCTTTCTTCTTCACAAACCATAAAAATGAAGTAGATGATAAAAGTGTATGGTTCATTATCTAGAAATCAATGAATAGTTTAAAATGTTTACAGAAACAAACATTTTCTCTTTTAACGCATTATACAGTTAGTGAACTGTGCTTTTCTCAAAAATATTAGTATATCCTGTTTAACATGTAAAAAGTCACAAATGAAATATGAGTGCATTATGCTATTTTGAAACAAAGTTTTATCTTCTGGGTCTAGTAAGTTATAAATGTTTACATAAATGTGAACTGTAGAAAAATCATTTGTAATAAGATTGCAAGATTTTAAAATTCAGACTTCAGAAGTCTTGTATTAAACTTCAGGTTTAACATGCTAAATAATAAGAAGTTTTTTCTTCATGATATGTTACAATATTGTTGTTGTTAAACACCTTCATCAGTTCTGACTCATAGCAATCCTGTGTAGGGTTCTGAGGAGTAGCTGGTGGTTTTGAACCTTGTGACTCACAGTCCAGTGTTTATCCTCAGCACCGCACCAGAAGTTGTAATATTAGAAAGGGGTAAAAAAGACTCAGAAGTAGCAGCTATTCTATTTTTTCACTATTCAACAAAGGTAAAATATAGTAGGATGTTGATTGTTCCATTCTTTAAGATTAGCAATGATGCAAAATAATAAATCTCTTTTA
This sequence comes from Chrysochloris asiatica, assembly GCF_000296735.1. Taxonomy (NCBI): domain Eukaryota; kingdom Metazoa; phylum Chordata; class Mammalia; order Afrosoricida; family Chrysochloridae; genus Chrysochloris; species Chrysochloris asiatica. Next base: position 2,989,338 of record NW_006408816.1, read on the forward strand.
AAATCTTAATCCAAGCCTCACTTGTTTCAATATAAAATATTTCCATGAAAATGAAAAAAAAAAAAAAAACACAACCAACATATCAACATGATTAATATAAGAAATATTTCTTTTTCCCTCCCTTTCCCACCTCTCCTGCATATTCAGTAAGTGCTGCCCAGACTCCTTTGTATTCTTCAACATGCTATTGCCCTTTTATCCTTTTGCTTCTCTGCCTAGAAAGTCCTTTCCTTTTCTTTCCACAAGTAAAACCTTTCCTCAAACTTAATGATGACAGATAAAGGTCAACCCTGTGATAACATTACCTGTTTGTTACCTGAAAGTCTTCTGCTTTTTCTTGCTTAACAACAAAGTATCTTAAATTACAATAGTTTGTTTAGTTGCCAATTTCCCCCTAAGATTGAAGCTGTTTTTTAGCAAAGACAGAGTCATCTCCCCAGAATGTAGCATAATCTTTTACATTTGTGAGTATTAATATGTAAATGAATGAATGTTTAAATATTGTCCTCTTATATAATAAATAGTTTTTCAATTCCAGCTCTACCTTCATTTTTACATCTTTTAATTATTATTGGTTTTCCTTTTTGGAAGAATTTTTTTTTTTTTTAAAGAGCTTTTGAAGTATAAGAAACATTAATAAAAGGGGATACCTGTAACTATTTTATTTTAATCCTTGTCTTTATTAATTAAGTTAATCACTTAACAAGTCGAATTGAGTTAAAAGTACTTTGCTGGGTTCTACATGGAGTTCTGCTGCAGCACTGTAGGATAAGCACTGCACTCTTAGCCACAAAGCTAGCACTTCAAAACCCACCAGCTGTTAGTTGGAAATTCTATGGTGTGGCTCTGTAAGATGAGCACTGGATTGTGAACCACAAGGTCAGCAGTTCAAACACACCAGCTGCTCCTTGGAAATCCTATATAGAGTTCCTATGAATTGAAATTGACCTGACAGCACTAACAACAAAAGAGGTGATCTGCAGTATACAAAAGAAAACCTCTGAACTAATGAAATTTATAGTCTCCTAGGATGATAGACCAGAGACAAATAAAATAAGCAATCATAAAATATAAACCACAATAAAAGAAAAAATGAAATCAAGAATTATGGATTGAAATCTATTTTGATTCAGTGGTTGGAGAATATTTTACTGGGAAGACTTCTTTTGTCTTGATTACAGTGTAACTGTTCACCAATTTTTTACTTTACAGTTTTTCAGAATTTACTCCTACACACAATCATAGACACTTCCACATTTATACACATGGAAGTGGTTGGTGGGGTGATGTGGAGTCGGTTCCAATGCATAGTGACCCTTCACAGGGTTTCTGAGGCTGTAAATCTTTACTAGAGCAGAAAGCTTCATCTTTCTCCTATGGCTGGTAATTTTAAACTGCTGAACATGAGATTAGCAGCCCGACTCCTAACCACTATGCTACCAGAGCTCCTTATTTATACACATACACACATAAACACAAACAGACTGTTAGACATTTAGTTATCTGTTTCCTAGGAGTTCTGTGGCACCATAGAATAAACACTGGACCTCAAGGTAGGTTTGAACCACAAGGTCAGCTGTTTAAACTCACCAACTGCTCCTCAGAAACCTATACAGTATCTCTAGGAGTTGGACAAGCTTGACAGCACTTAACAATAACAATAGTCTGTTTCCTAAGAATTAGCCTCTTTCTGTCTTTTTGTCATGGTGCGTTATTTCCTTTGGCATTCTCCTGGTCTGGAAATTGATATTTAGGCAATCGCATAATTTTAAATATTTGTTTAAATAATGAATGAAAATTATATGATAAAGAAATCTGAGAAAGCGGATATGATCAAGTTGGGAAAATATGCTGTGTCCCTCTGCCATAGCTGAGTGGGTTAATCTGCACATTATGCAAATATTCTTTCTCCTTTGCTTACTTACTGGTACACCTCAGTCTGTTTACATTTGATAAGGTGCTCAACAGAACTAGGTGCTTGGCATAAAAGGAGGCTTCTACACAAGATGCAAGTTGGACTCCATTTTTTTTTTTTTTCTGTTCACTGCTTATTTTGAGCTGAACTTTGTTAAGTCAGCTTGCTAGCATACCTCAGGAAGGCTTCAGAACCCCCATTACTTCCTTTTTCTCTAGTATGAAGAGCATTCACTCAGGATGGCTATGGAAATATTCATAGATGAAGTTCTTAAATTACTCAAAAATTACACTTAGCGAAGTAATGTTTTAAGGGGTCTCATCATTGTCTGGTGTCTGTTAAAGCATGCTTCTATAAATGTCAACAAATCAGATTTTTTTCTTTTAAGTACCTGGATCATCAGTAATAGTATTTTGATGAATTCTTACTGATTGCTGCCCATTTTTAAACATTTTACTACTTCAATAACCTATTTCATTTTAAAAGAAGCTCAAATTTGCTCTTTGAAACTCTCCATCCTCCAAGGCTGCCCTGAGTGAAAAACTAGATAGCAATAATTTGACCAAAAAAAAAAAAAAAAAGCTGTTGACCAGAAATTCAGACTAAAAAAAAATACAAAAGTAAGATTTTAGATCTTGCCTCTGTACTTCTATAGATCAAGTTACACTGGCAATGAAGGTGGCTGAAGAAAGAATGGGATCACAGAAACTGGAAAGAACAAAAATAGACCACAACTTTCACACTGGGAGATAACAAATCATTTTCAATCAGAAGAAGGGAGAGTGAAAAGATTGTCAATTCTACATTTTCCATTTCTATTCTCAGCTACGCACTTGAAATTTATATTTGACAAATGTAAATACTTAGCCCCCCTATGAGTGAATAACTTTGGTGTCCATAAAGCCATAAAAGGAATGAGTAATTGGCTAACGATATAGGAACTTGAACATAGCCATTTGGAAAATAGTCCATGAGTTAGGACATCAATGGGTAATCACACTGTTATGCTGTGATTCTGTAGATATGTCCACCATGTTTTGGTGTAGTAAATAGCATAAATGATAAAACGAAATGTAAATTTATTTCTATGACAATTATTCTGTTGAAAGAGCCTTGCTTAGTCTGTCTTACAGAAGAAATGAGACTCATTCTCTCTGCTTGGACATTTAGTTTTGGATGTGTGCATTTATTGCAACAAATTGTCCTCTCAGCACAACTTTTGCCGTGTTCCAAAGATTTTGGTATATTGTGTTTTCATTCTCATTTGTTTCTAAGAACTTTGTGAGTTCACATTTAATTACATCTACTACTCAGTCGCTTTCAGCAGGTTGTTATTCAGTTTCCATGTATTTGACTTTATTTCCTTGGTCTTCTTATAGTTGATTTCTAATTTGATAGCATTGTGGTCTGAGAAGATGCTTTGTAGTATTTTGATATTTGTAAATTTATGGAGATTTGTTTTGTGGTCTAAGACATGGTCTATTCTGGACAATGTTCCATGTGCACTGGAAAAGAATGTGTATTGTGCTGTTGTTGGGTTGAATGCTCTGTACACATCTATAAGGTCCAGTTGGCTGATTGTGTTGTTTAGTTCTTCTGTGTCTTAGTCAAGTTCTTTCTGGTTGTTCTATCTATTTTTGAAAGCGGTGTATTAAAATCACCCATGATTATTGTAGATCCATCTATTTCTTTCTGCAAATCTATAAGAATTTGCTTTATATATTTTGGAGCTCTTTCATTGGGAGCATAGATATTAATAATAGTTATGTCATCTTGTTCACGTGTGCCTCTAATCATGAGATAATGTCCATCTTTATCTATTAAGTTGGGTTTTGCTTTAAAGTAAATTTATCAGAGATTAGTACTGCCACTATTGTTCATTTTTTATTGCAATTAGCCTGGTATATTGTTTTCCATCCTTTGACTTTTAATCTGTTTTCGTCTCTGTGTGTGTGATGAGTCTCTTGCAGACAGTATATTGAAGGATCTTGTTTTCTTATCCATTCAGCCACCTTCCATCTCTTAACTAAAGAATTTAATCCAGTTACATTCAGTAATTATTCATTGCTATTGTTGTTGTTGTTAGGTGCCATTGAGTTGGTACAGATGCATAGCATCCTTATGCACAGCAGAAAGAAACACTGTCCAATCCTTGGGCCAACATCACTATTGTTACCAAGCTTGAGTCCATCGATGCTGCAACCTGGCCAATCCATCTCATTGGGGGTCTTCCTCTTTTTCTCTGATCATACACCCTACCAAACACAATATCCATCTCAAACAACTGGTCCCTCCTGACAATATGTCCGAAGTATGAGAGATGAAGTTTGGCCATCTTGACCTCCAAGGAGCACTCTGGCTGTACTTTTTCCAACACAGATCTGTTGGGTCTTTTGGCAACCCATGGCACTTTCAATATTCTCTTCCAACACCATAACTCAAAAGCAGCAATTGTTCTACAGTCCTCCTTATTCACTGTCCAGCTTTCCCATGCATATGGGTTATTGGAAATACCATGGTTGGGTCAAGTGCACCTTAGTCCTCAAGCTGACATCTTTGCACTTCAACACTTTAAAAAGGTCTTGTGCAGCAGATCTGCCTAATGTGATATATCATTGGATTTCTTGACTGCTGCTTCCATGAGTGTTGATAGTTGATCCAAGAAGAATGAAGTCCTTGACAACTTCAATCTTTTTTCCATTGATAAGAATGTTGTTTATTGGTCCAGTGGTGAGGATTTTTGTTTTCTTGACATTGAGATGTGATCCATACTGAAGGCTGTGCTCTTTGAT
>NW_006408816.1:2994431-2995604 GCF_000296735.1 Chrysochloris asiatica
ATTTCATCCTCATTGGCTTTAGTGGTTGGTGCATAAATTTGAATAATAGTGGTATTAACTGGGCTTCCCTGTTGCTTTTGTTTAGTGCTGTGGAGTCAATTCTGACCCATAGTGACCCTATACAGGGTTTTCAAGGAGCAGCTGGTGAGTATAAACTGCCGACCTTGCAGTTCAAATGCCTTTGCAGTCTGGCCAAGTAACCCTGTAGGCACATGGATATTATCCTATCACAGACAGCATTGTACCTCATGACTGACCTGGATATGTTCTTTTTGACAACGAACACAACACCATTGCTCTTCAATTTGTCATTCCTGGCATCGTAAGCCATGTGGTTGTCATATTCAAAATGGCCAATACCAGTCCATTTCAGCTCACTAAGGTTCTGAATTGTTTCCAGTGCTGTATCAATCTTAATTCATTTTTCCTTTAGCACTCTCCTTACTTCATCCTTAGTTTTCTCAACTCCATTGTAAAGTGTTTTGAAACATTTTTTAATCATTTTTTTGAATTTCTTCCCAGGCATTTCCAAGGCCTGCCCTCTTTCCAGAATGTAGTTCAAGTCTACCTCTAGGCCATTTTCTCAGACATTTTATCTTGTTTCTGGACATGTCCTGATATGGTCTTCTGATTTTGCTTCTTGAATATGTTTAGTGTTTATCTGTGGCCTTAATATTTAGTTGAGTGTGTGTTTTGGTATTTTTATCCTTTTCTGATTGCTTCCAGATAGATGGGATCAGGATGTGGGCTTCCCTTTCCACTCTTCTTATTGCTTAACTCAGAGTAACTTTCACAGGTTTTATCTGCCTCCCTGTGTATGGCAGTTAGAATTGGTACTTCCCTGGATTTTGGTGTTTTATAGAGTGTGATTGTAGCTTGACTATATGGCAGCAATTGCTGTCTCTTCTTGGGTAATATAGGGAGAGAAAGAGTCCTCCAAAGTTAAAAGGGGGAGCATAAAACAGCAAAAACAACAACAACAACAACAAAATAAGAAAAACAAAAACCCAACAAAAAGACAAAAATGACAACAACAACAACAAAAAAAACCTAGATTGGACACTATAGTCTATAATCTCAGAAAAGGAAAAGAAAGGCCAATAAATCTGTAGCCTAATATGAATATGATTTTAATGTCCTCTTTCAGCTTCTTGACTTCAAAGTTGCCTGATA
>NW_006408816.1:3014562-3016074 GCF_000296735.1 Chrysochloris asiatica
ATTTGGAAGACAACTATCTGGCCGGATGATTGGAAGACATCCATATTTATGCCCATTCCAGAGAGAGGTGACCCAACGGAATGAGGAAATCATTGGACAATCTCTTTCATATCCCATGCAATTCTAGTTAATTAAAGGTAATACAGAAATGGCTGCAAGTATACAGTGACAGAGAACTTTCAGAGGTTCAAGCCAGATTCAGAAGAGGCCGTGGAAGGAGAGATATCATTGCTGATGTCTGATGGATCTTGGCTGAAAGCAGAAAATATGTTTACCTGTGCTTTATTGACTACACAAAAGCTTTTGATTGTGTGGATCATGAGAAGCTATGGACAACATTGTGATATATGAGTATTCTGGAACACTTAATTGTTCTCATGAGGAATCTGTACAGGGACCAAGAAGCAGTGGCTCGAACAGAACATAAGAACACTGACTGGTTTAAAATTAAGAATGATGTGTGACAAGGTTGTATTCTTTCACCATACTTATTCAAACTGTATGTTGAGCAAATAATCTGAGAAGTTTGGGTATATGAAGAAAAATGTGGCATCAGAATTGGAGGCAGACTCATTAACAACCTGTGATAAACAGATGGTACAACATTGCTTGCTGAAAGTGAAGAGGACTTAAAACATTTACTGATGAAGATCAAAGAGCATAGCCTATGGTATGGGTAAATCTCAATGTAAAGAAAACAAAAATCCTCACCACTGGACCAATAAACAACATTCTTATCAATGTAGAAAAGATTGAAGTTGTCAAGGACTTCATTCTTCTTGGATAAACTATCAACACACATGGAAACAGCAGTCAAGAAATCCATTTACATATTGCATTAGGCAAATCTGCTGTACAAGACCTTTTTAAAGTGTTGAAGTGCAAAGATGTCAGCTTGAGGACTAGGGTGTACCTGACCCAAGCCATGGTACCTGACTTAATACTCACATGAAAGTTGGATCGTAAATAAGGAAGACCATAGAAGAATTGATGCTTTTGGGTTATGGTGTTGGAGGAGTCTATTGAAAGTGCCATGGGCTGCCAAAATAACCAATAGATCCATTCTGGAAGAATTGTAGCCAAAGTGCTGCTTGGAGGCCAAGATGGCCAAACTTCATCTTTCATATTTCAGACATATTGTCAGAAGGGACCAGTCGCTAGAGAAGGATGTCATGCATGGTAAGATGGAGGGTCAGAGAAAAAGAGGAAGATCCCCAACGAGATGGCTTGGCCAAGTGGCAGCATCGATGGACTCAAGTGTGGCAACTGTAGTGAGGTTGGCTCAGAATCAGGCAGGGTTTCATTCTGCTATGCACAAGGTCGTTATCAGTTGGTTCTGACTCAATGGCACCTAACAACAACAACAATAACATGTGGTTCAGTTTTGGAGATCTAAAGGAGCTCTGGTAGCCTAGTGGTTACGAATCGGGCTGCGAACCTTAAGGTCAGTGGTTCGAAACTACCAGCCGCTCCGCGGGAGAAAGATGAGGCTTTCTACTCCCGTAAAGATTT
>NW_006408816.1:3016174-3042627 GCF_000296735.1 Chrysochloris asiatica
GTAAAGATTTACACCCTCGGAAACCCTGTACAGGGTCGCTATGAGTCGGAACCGACTTGACGGCACTTAACAACAACAACAACATTCTGAGCTTGCCTCACCTGGTATTTTGTAGTATTGCCGCGGACAAATTTCATTGCACTTCTACCCTATCCCACATGAAGCCCCGCCTCTCCTGGACGTGTAGTTTTAAACAGACTTTCTTTGACTACTTTGGCTCTGTGTTCCTGATATTTGTAGTTTCCTACATGGTTCATGTAAGTCTATTTTAATTTAAAATTCTGCATTTCTATAACATTGGAATGTATTCACAGCAAAATGAGCTATAAACTTCACAGTAATCTCCATGGCATACACTTTTAAAAGTAGAACACAATTACGTGGAGTATATGTTTTAGTGATTGCTGTAAGATTGTGAAGTGCTATATTTTATTTCTCCAATGACATTAATTATCAATGATGTAATTAATGCCTATTACTTTATTATAAGTTAATAAAATGACTTCCAAATGTCTCATAAGTGCCACATTATGACATTACATATCCAACTAATTCAAATATATGAGTAAAGATTTTTCTATATGCGCAGAAATGTTCCATCCAAAGAAATCAATATTACCAACTGTCACACAGAAACTGACATTTAGTTCAAAATGCAAACCAGATAGACCTGACTTTGCTTATTCTTCCTAAAATACATCATCTTGCAATTCATTTTCTAGATGTGTAAGTTAAGCTTTATGAACATTTCTTTAAAAGCAATGTTTGTTCTTTTCATACAAAATGTCAGTCTTTATAAATTTATCCATCCTATATATGCTCCAAGAATAATTCTAAATTGTTTGTTGATATCTTAATGATAACAAATCTTCTAGGAGATACTGGAGATAATGTCTCTGGATTCTTTGGAGAAGAAAATCCATCACGTATTCTTAATAATGACAGAGTAGAAAGAATGTAAGGAAGCCAGATAATACACTCATTCTTCTTTCTTTCCCTCTCTGCTTCCTTTTGATTTCCAATAAGGTTGATCCTATGTTTGTATTCACTTTATAAAGCTGTTGCCTTAAGTATAAATAAATTCTATGTTGGTCCATGTGAAGGATATTTGTAATACAAGAAAAAATACAATTACACAAATTAGATCTCCTATAAATCCCCCCCATCCATGTCTGAGACTTCAATCAATCAACCAGGGATGTGAACACAAAATAAAAAAGATTTGATTATTACCTTGCAAATATATTGTATTTATCACATACCATTTCCATGTAAGGTCCATCTCCCATTCTTCAACAAATATTCATTGAGCATCTAAAATACAGCATGAAGGATATAGCTCTGGGAACAAAGAGTAAAACTGGTAACTGATTTAGTCCTTTCATTGAGTTTTACATATATTTCAATCTACCATTCCATCCTTGCATAAACCTTCAGAGATATATATTTCATTATTTTACCTTATGATTATTAAGAGCTTCATAAGAGTATGCATAAGGCAAATACTTAATAAAGAAGACAGGTATTCTGGCTATGCATTTTCTGGATTCTAAAGTCAGAACTGCAATATTCAGTGCTGCCTTTCCCTCCACTCTCCTATGCTCAGGATAATTTCTGTGGAGGAAATAAGAACTAAAGCCAAATGCAAATGCTGATCCTACCTATGCCTTTAGGTTTGACCATCAAAAATTACTTCATTTAAAAATAATTTGAAAACATTTTATTTTCTAATTTAATTGCTATCTTAATAAAATCTCTGTACTATTATGCCATGTTCCCTACTACCAAGACCTCTAATTTAGTCTAGACAAGAGATAAATTAAGTTCAATGAAAAGTGAATTTTCTAAAATTAATTTTGACTGTGAAAGTGCTTTTTCATAACATCCCATTCCACTCACAACTTTTCATGTCAACTCAAAAATTATTTGATATTCCATTTTCATTAAAATTAATTAAAAAATGAATCATTTCTAAATATTACAGGCATGAGATAAGAGGGGCAAAGACCTATGACAGTGACCTGAGAAGGCATACAAATGATATCTTTTGATCACATTTTGTAGAAGTATAAAGAAAAATATTACAGAAGTTGTTAAGTGCCTGAAGAATCAGTTCTGATTCATAGTGACCCTGTATATTGTTTCAGAGGAGCATCTGGTGAGTCTTAACCCATATTGTGGTTCAAACCGACCTTGGGTTGAGATTTATTGCTTATCCTACAGTGCCACACCAAGCCTCTAGCAGTGAAAATAGATGTACTGATAATCTACTTTATTGTCTTTGTAATTAGACTATGAATTCTGATGCCCAGAAAGATTAAATTATTTTATTTCAGTTGTACAATTATAAGTAGAGTAGCAGGTTGTTTTTGCTAATTGATAACAAACTGATTCTTACTCTTGGCAATCCCATGTCTGCAAAATAAAATGGTTCCAGATGGTGTTCAAGTTTTTGAAGATTAGGAAGCAGATAGCCAGGTCTTTCTTCTTAGGTGCCCTAAGATATTTTGTTATTAGATGCTGTCAAGTTGGTTCTGACTCAGCCCCTACGCACACGATAATAAAACACTTCCCTTTCCTGTGCCATGTCACAGTTATTGTTATGCTTGAGCCCACATTGCTGCTGCCACTGTGTCAGTCCATCTCTTGGGGATCGTCTTCTTTTTCTTTGACCTTCCATTTTACCAAGCATGTATTCTTTTCCAGGGACTATCTCTCCTGATAATATGTCTGAAGTGTTAACGTGTTTCTGGATGCATTCAAATAATCAATCTTTCAGCTATCATTTGCTTCATGGAGGAACTCCTACTAGAACCCATTCTTTCTCTGGGGAAGATTGCAGGACCTCTGGGTTAAACAGTATGAACATTCAGAAGACTCTGGTTTGGCTGGTTGGAGAAATTGAGTGGAAATGATTCATGGGATATGGAGAAGACATTCAACATTTGGACTCTGCTGTATGTAAAGTTCCATGATGGATTCATCTTGGAGAAAACGACTGTAACTGAGATCTTATATTGTTGACTGCATTAAGTTAGAGGAGTAATAAGTCATAGGCTTTAAATAATAATAATAATAATAATAAATAGCTGTAAAGTCAGGGCACAGAGAGATTTAGCTGAAAGCAGAGAGATGATATGAAAAATGTTTAAAGGGTTTCCAACAGATTATTTTAGCTGTAGTTGCCTAGAAAAGAAGGAGACACTTTCTAAGCAGGCCAAATGGAAAATAATAATCTAAAATAACCTGTATTTTAGGTAGGGGAAGATATGAATTGTAATATAAGCTTTTCCACAACTAGCTGGGAAACAAATTACTTCTTACTTGTTTTTGTGAGTCTTGAATGACTGAATAAAACCTGCTTTGAAACATTTATGGAAGGATAAGATATATTCCAAAATAATCAAACAGGACAACTATTGGATTATAGTTTTAATGTTATTTTATAATGTAATTAAGAACTTAACTAAAGAACAAATCAACTATTCCTGTTGTAAACATATGAGGCAAACAATACGTGACTGTGGTTGGATTCTATGTCATCACTTCAAATTTTTACAGAGATAAAGCATAGATGATGATTAAAGATCCCTCAATTCTCACTGTTCCTTCCATTATAACCGCTTACACTCACAATCAGAACCAAACTGGGTCATAATTTTGATTAACTGGCTATTAATTGCAATACTGGAGTCCTGTTACGGCACTGTAGGGTAAGCACTAGATTACAAGGTTGGCTTTAACCACAAGGTAGGTGATTCGAATTCACCACCCTATCATCAGATACCCTATGTGAGGTTGCTATTATTTGGAATGGACTCAACAGCACTTAACAACAACAACAGCAATTGCAATATCAATGAATGCTTTTCCTCCTTAACTTACATGAGAAGGAAAATTTTATATCAGAACTTGATACATGTTATCTCTGGAAACTGTTAAAATTGAGTCAAGGTGTTGGCTCAAGCAAGGTTCTAGTAGTATAGGTCAAGATGGGGAGAGGATTGAGATGTACAAAGAAGAGGACAGGCACCAACCTAGTATACTTAGGGAAAATTTAAATTGAGTTGCCACCCAGGAATATTACCTAGAAAAAGCATTTGCAGGGAAATTCCCATCCAGTATTGTCGAGTCAATTCCAATTCACAGTACCCTATGGTAGCATAGTGGTTACGAATCGGGCTGTGAAACTTAAGGCCAGCAGTTCGAAACTACCAGCCCCTCCACAGGAGAAAGATGAGGCGTTCTGATCCCGTAAAGATTTACAGCCTCGAAAACCCTGTACAGGGTCGCTATGGGTCGGAAATGACTCGACGGCACTTAACAACAACAACAACAATAGGACAGGTTAGAACTGCCTCAGAGTGTATCATAAAGGGCTATAATCTTTATGGAAGTCAACTGCTTTATTTTTTTCCTGTGGAGAGGTTGGTGGGTTCAAATAGCTGATTTTTCTGTTAGTAGCTGAGTAGCCCCTTTGCTATCAGGGCTTCATAATTGCAAGGAAATAAACATATTTACTATTTATATATAATAGACATAATATTTACATAATATTTACATGTTATAAAACCAACCTTCACATCAATCCTTCATTTCAGTTGATGATGCTATAAGCTGCCTTTAAAATTCATGTAATAATGATTTTTAAATACAATTTTGAAAGTTGAACATTTTTCAAAATGCTCAAATAATCAGACCAAAATTACACAAAGAAGTTTGAAAATGGTCATGACTCTTATAGTCTGCGTTTATAAACCTGGGAATAAAATTTAGTAAACAGTCAATAAAAAAGGGGAGCCGTATCAATTGAAAAAAGATGTGTATACCTTTTCTGCTGAAAATAAGCTAATGAGACAAGGTATCCCTGATGAAAGAGTCCCAAAACATAAATAAAAATCCTCTCTTTTCCTGAATTCTTATGTTCAATGTTCCAGCGTTCCTTGGTCCCAATAGTGTTCATTCCTGTTGTTCTTGTCACAAGGTATTTCAGCCTCTTCTGAGTGATTTTCTGATTGACAGAGCTATCTGTGGATAGGAAAACACAGCACAGCACTAGAGCATTAAGGGATTCAATGAGCAGGTGTTAAACATATTCTAGATATTTTTTCTATTTATCAGCCACTAATTTTCTAACCTCAGAAATTTTAGACAGATAATTTAAACAGATTTTCTCTGTTCTTCATGTTTTCATGGGGTTGCCTCTCACCTGTTTAATTGCTTCTTTGTCCAAATAAAAGAAACCAAAAGGAATACGAAAACACACATTCTAACTCTCGCTGTGAGAAAAAAAAAAAAAAAAAAAAAAACTTCCTCGTTGATTTTCCTTATTTTTGTTCTTTATTCTTTGTGAAGAAATAGTATTAAAGCTAAAATGAAATTCTCACTGTATTTTAAGACACTTGAATATAAAAGAGGGTTTCAAAAAGTTCATAGAAAAATTCCAATATCTTTTAATTCCATTTTTCCATGAACATTTGTGAAACCCCCACATTTGCATTATAACCTCCCCCACACCAAATTTGGCATTTTCTCTGTGCTTATACCTTTCCTTGAATAGCTCAACTCTTCTACATGCCTGTCGTTTGTCTAGCCTGATGTATATAAAGTTTATTTATTTATTTATTTTTTTATCTGTAAGTCTGACAAGGGACTGTTTTCAAGAACAGAATGGGAAATATGAATATGGAAATGCTGACACTCTGGTTTAAGAAAGTGTTATAGTTTTTATGAAAAGAGAAAAGGAATAGAAAATTCAGGAACAAAGGGAACTGTGATATTTAATTGAAAGTATATTTGCATGTACAGAAGATAGATGAGACTTCCATTCCCAAAAAGATGAGCAACCTGGGAAATCCTATGCAGGGTCAACATGAATCAGAACCAACTCAATGGCACACAACAACAACAACAACACTATTTGCATAGTGTAGCTTTCTCAATCAATTATTTTAAAGCATGATTTCATCAAGTGCAATGAACTTTATGAATAAGATAAGCTTTAGATAAAGTGCATCATAGTACCACCATCAAATCCCATTACTTGTCTAGTCACAGAATGAATTGTCAAAATGAAATGAAACACATAAATATTGATATCCTAGGCATTAGTAAGCTGAAATTCACTGATATTGGCCATTTTGAATCTGACAACCCCATGGTTTACTATGCTGAGAATGATAAATTGAAGAGGCGTGGCATTGCATTCATTATCAAAAAGAACATTTCAAGATCTGTCTTGAAATATAATGCTGTCTGTGACAGGATAATATCCATACACCTTCAAAGAAGACCAGTTAATAAAACAATTATTCAAATTTACAATGGTGATGAAATTGAAAAATTCTACCAACTTCTTCAGTCAGAAACTGATCAAATATGCAATCAAGATATACTGTAATAACTGGCGATTGCAATGCAAAGACTGGAAACAAAGAGAAATGAACTCTTGTGGGAAAATAAGGCCTTGGTGAAAAAGAAGATACTGGAAATGATTGCATGAGAGAATTTTGCAAGGCCAATACCTTCATTATTGCAAATGCCTTTTTAAAACATGGACCTCACCAAATAGAATACACAGAAATAAAATTGATTGCATCTGTGGAAACAGGAAGTGGAAAAGGTATATATCATCAGCCAAAACAAGGCCAGAGAAGACTGTGGAACAGACCATCAATTACTCATTACTAATATATCAGAAAGATGTTTACCTGTGCTTTATTGACTACAGAAAGGCTTTCAATTGTGTGGATCATGACAAGCTATAGACAACATTGTGAAGTATGAGTATTCTGGTACACTTAATTGTGCTCATGAAGAATCTATACATGGACCAAGAGGCATTTGTTCGAACAGAACATGGGAACACTGAATGGTTTAAAATTAAGAAACGTGTGCGACAGGGTTGCATTTTTTCACCATATTTATTCAACCTGTATGCTGAGCTAATCATCCGAGAAGCTGGGTTCTATGAAGAAAAATGTGGCATCAGAATTGGAGGAAGACTCATGAACAACCTGTGATATATATATGATAAAACCTTGCTTGCTGAAAGGCAAGAGGACTTAAAATATTTACTAATGAAGATCAAAGAGCACAGCCTTCGGTATGGATCATCACATCTCAATGTAAAGAAAACAAAAATCCTCACCACTGGACCAATAAACAACATTCTTATCAATGGAGAAATTATTGAAGTTGTCAAGGACTTCATTCTTCTTGGATCAACTATCAACACTCATGGATGCAGCTGTCAAGAAATCCAATGACGTATTGCATTAGGCAAATCTGCTGCACAAGACCTTTTTAAAGTGTTGAAGAGCAAATGTGCAAACAGCGAGAGACCAATGAACAGACACCAAAAAAAAAAAAAGAAAAAAAAGAATTTCCCACCTTTATGTCCATGTTTTTGTCAGGTGTCTGTGGCTGCTCTGATCTTTTCCCTGCTTGGTCTTAGCCAGGATGATGGCTTCGGAAGCAGCTGAGTGTCTTGAATTATAAAGCAATGGATTTATTGCTTTTGCTACAAATTATCCTAGCTGTGATCTTTCCAACATTCAAAATATTCTTTTATATGTGGTTCAGAGTTCTGGCACCAACTCCTGAGCCTGCTTGGTCTGGTATTCTGTGTTGTTGCTAACGGAGCTCCTCACTGCACTTCTACTTGGTCTTCCATTTTGTTTGTTCCCTTGAAAACACATAATGTGTGGTTGGGTGTTGTTGGGTCAATTCTGACTCATAGTGACCGTGTATAGGATTTCTTAGGAGTGGTTGGTGGATTTGAACCTTCAACTTTGCTTTTCAAACCAGTCCAGTGCATTGTCCAACCGTGTCACGGGACTTCAAAAAGTTCATGGAAAAATTTCATTACCTTTTAATTTAAATTTTCCATGAACTTTTTGAAGTCCTCTTGTATTCTGTGTTTAAATGTGACTTTGAAACAAACAATGATAGCAATGGCTGAAAAGACCAGAAAAGGAACTTCAATGACTAAGTGTCATCTGCTGACCACTTAGAGTTTTGCTTAAAATTCTTCAATTGTGAAGATCTTGAAAGCTTCCAGAATCAATCTTGAAGAAACAAAAATACAGGGAGTTAGATTTACTATAAAATGTAATTTTTATGGTATTCTACCAAATTTATCCTTATAATGAATGATTTTCTACTGTTTATGTATGCATTGATTTATGTGAAAGAAACTTTAAAAAGTTAAAATGAATAAAAAGTGCTGTTTGATCAACTGTGAGTGATTGGAAAATCCAACTATACTATCTTTTGATCATGAATATATAAAAAAGATCAATTTTGTTGAAGTTGTTGACAAATTGGCTTATAATGAACTGTAATAATGTTATTCAGTTGATTAAACAACATACTGGCATTTTTCTCCCCCTTTGTTCAAATAATATAGTCATGTGAATAAAAATAAATAGTAACCCATTTTAAAAAGGCAGAAATCATAGAAAATATCATTAATATTGCATGCAAGTAAAATTTTACTAAAGATAATTCAAAAACGATTCAGCATCACTCTGACAGGGAACTGCCAGAGGTTCAAGCTGGATTCAGATAAGGACGTAGAATGAGGAATATCATTGCTGACTTCAGATGAACCTTGGCTGAAAGCAGAGAATACTAAAAAGACATTTGTCTGTGCTTTATTGAGTATGCAAAAGTTTTCAATTCTGTGGATTATGACAAGCTATGGACAACATTGTAGAAAATGAGTATTCTGGAACAGTGACGTGTGCTCATGAGGAACTTGTACATGGACCAAGAGGCAGTTGTTCCAACAAACAAGGGATGATTGAAAGGTTAAATTAGGAAAGGTATGTGGCAGGGTTGTCTTCTTTCACCATGCTTATTCAATTTTTATGCTGAGAAAACTTGAGAAGGTGGACTACATGAAGAAAAACATGGCATTAGGATTGGAGACTCATTAAGAGTCATTAGCAATTTACCTTTGGCAGATGATATAACCTTGATTGTTGACAATGAAAAGGACTTAAAGTACTTACTGATGCACCTCAATATAAAGAAAATAAAAATCCTCACCACTGAACCAATAAGTAACATCAAGATAAATGGAGAAAAGATTGAAGTTGTCAAAGACTTCATTTTGCTCAGATCAACCTGAAACCTCATGAAAGCAACAGTAAAGAATTAAACAATGTATTGCATTAGGCAAAACTGCTGCACAGGACCTCTTTAAAGTATTCACGAGCAGATATTTTAATTTGAGGACTAAGGTATGCCTGACCTAAGCCATGGTATTTTCAATAACTTCACATACATGTAAAAGTTTGATAATGAATAAGGAAGACCATATAAGAATTGATCATTTGACTTATGGTGTTGGAGGAGAATATTAAAAGTACGATAGACTGCCAAAATAACAAACAAATTTGTACTGGATATCTCCTTACAAACCAGGATAGCCAGATTTCATCACTCATACTTGGGACAGTTATCAGGAGGAACCAGTCCTTGGAGAAAGAAATCATGCAAGATAAAGCAAAGTCTCAGTGAAAAAGGGGCGGATCCTCAATGAGATGATGGACAGTGGCAGCAGCCAATGGCTCAATCTTGGCAATGACTGTGAGGTTGGTGCAGGGCAGGGCATTGTTTCCCTCTGTTGTGCAAAAGGTTGTTACGCTTCAGTAATGGCTCCATGGCACCTAACAAGAACAACAAAGATAATTCTATGCTTAATTCTTTGAAATATTTTCAGTTGTTTTAAAAATAGATTCACCATTTTGCATTCTTTGTAGGAGGGTTTGTGGTGGTGGTGTTAAGTGCTCTGTTCATAGAGACCCTGGATAGGGATTCTAAGGAGTTACTGGTAAATTTGAATTGCCAATCAAGCACTTCTAACATAACTTGTGATTCAGAGCATTATTCCACAGTGCCACACCAGGATTCCAGTGGTGGTGGTGGCTGTGTGCCGTGGAGTCAGTTCCGACTCATAGCAACCCTGTACAGGTTTTCCAAGGCTGTAAATCTTTACGGGAACAGAAGGCCTCATCTTTCTCCCGTGGAACAGCTGGTAGTTTCGAATGCTAACTTTGTGGTTCGCAGCCCGATTTATAACCACTATACTACCAGAGCTCCAGTTGTTGTTGCTGTTAAGTGCCGTCGAGTCGGTTCCAACCCATAGCGACCCTGAACAGAGTTTTCTAGGCTGTAAATCTTGACAGGAGCAGAAAAGTCATCTTTCTCCCTGTAGCAGGGTATAAACCCTAAAAGGTCAAACTTACTGCCATCAACTCTATCTGACGCATCACTATCTTACATGGGATTTCTTACACAGTAAATCTTTGTGAGAGTAGAAAACCTTGTTTTTACCCTTCCAGTGTCTAGTGTGTGAACTTTTGAGCTTTTAGTTAGCAGTCCAGTGCTTGTCCTTCATGCCACTAGACTATGAGTGTCTACGTTTCTCTGTGTTTTCACTAGCACCTGTTATTATTAGACTTTAATTCTATAATCATGAACGGTGTTCAACATTTTTTTCATGTGCTTATTTGTCAGTTGTATAACTTCAAAGGTATATTTCAAAAGTGAAAGAGAAATAATTTCCCAGATAAATAAACATTGAGAGAATCTGTTACTGGGAGATGTGCCTTATTAAAAATACTAAAGAAGATCTTCAGGTTGAAAGCAAGTGACCACAGACAGTGGTTTATACAAATGACAAAGTGCATCAGTAAAAAGGTAATTATAAAAAAAATAGAAAAACATATTTTTCTCTCATAATTGACTTTAAAATTAAATGTGAAAAGTGTTATGCATGTAACGTATTGTTGGGAGTATAATACAGAAGTGTATTAAATGTGCGATATATATTTGTAATCTGTATTGCAATATATTTACCAGCACAAAGGATGTGGATGGGTATATATATATATAGGGAGAGAGAGAGGGAGATGAAGAGGGAGAGGGAGAGAGAGAGGGAGAGGGAGAGGGAGAGAGTCCTGGTGTAGCACTGTGGGTTAATGTGCCAGACTGTAAAGCCATTTGAACTGCAAGATCAGCAGTTCAAGTTCACAAGGTACTCTTTGGAAACCCTATATAGAGTCTCTATGGGTCAGAACCGACTCACTGGCACTTAACAACAACAACATATATATATATATATGATTAAACAAACTGTTTTTATTGATTGTGTGCCATCCAGTCAATTCTAACTCAGCAACCCTGTATAGGGTTTCCAAGAGTTGCTGGTGTGATTGAACTGCCAACCTTATTGTTACTAGTGCAGTACTTATCCTACAGCACTACACTAGGGCTCAAATAATCTACGATGTAGCTATGCTAAAAAAAAAAAAAAAAAAAAAATTGTGGCTAACATACTTGCATACAGTAAAATTGACTCCATCATTACCTAAATCTGCTAAGATATAGAAGAAATTAGTCTCCATTTTTACAAAGGAACTGAAGAAGGAGTCCTGGTGTGGTGCTGTGGGTTAATGTGTTCTACTGCAAAGTTGGTTTGAACCGCAAGGTCAGCAGTTCAAGCTCAACTGATGCTCCCAGGAAACCCTATACAGGGACACGATGGGCTGAAAACGACTTGATGATACTTAACAACAACAACAATACACACTGAAAGGAGAAATCAAGTTAAGCAAAGACATAAGTCACAAAGGACTTGCACAGAAATCGGCAATTTTACCTAAGGGTTGTGAATGGGATACAACTACTCCTCACTTATCAACTAGCTAATTATCTGACTTTTCACATTTTTAAAAGTAGTAAAAATACACCATCACAGTATTTTTTATATTAACAACATATGTCTGTCAGCAATGAATGTTGGCGTGCAGGATAAGAGTAACATTGTCTGTGATGGCATGTGTTAACTTGGCTAGGCCATCATGTTCAGTAGTTTGGCAGTTATGTAGTGATGCAATTTGTTAACGTGTAATTATTTATTAACCTTTCATTTGGGGATATGATGTGTTCATCCTCAAGGTTTACATAACACTGATTTTTCATGTCAAATCTTTGGAACCTAACCAATTTGACTGGGCTGGGATTCTTAGTAGTTCAACAGTTAAAATGTAGTAATCACCTGCATGGAGAGACTTAATATTAAGCAATTATCACTTAAATGTGACTAACCCTGGAGTCCTAGTGTGGTACTGTAGGATAAGCCCTGAATGACAAGGTTGATGCTTCAAACTCAACAGCTGATCCTTGGAGACCCTATACAAAGTCGTTATGAGTCAGAACCAACTTGCTGGCATTTAACAGCAACAACAACAGCAACCCATATCTGCTGAAAGTATCCTATGATTTGTGAACTCTCATTTCTAAAACGTAATGAGGCCAGATTTAGTCTATAGGATTAGGCTATGTTTTGAGTTAATCTCTTTTAAGACATAAAAAAAAAAATTACACAAGAAATCAGAGCTCAGAGGACCTATTACCACCAAGAAAAAAGAGCTGGAGTGCATTTTTTAAGTCTGAGGTTCCTGCACTGTGTAGCTCCTAGATCCAGGGTAAGATACATGGCAAGATGCATGGAAATCTTCAAAGAACGTTGCATCTACAGATGCTGAAAAGAGACAAGGACCCTTCTCCAGAGCCAACAACAAAAAAGCAAGTTTCCCCTAGAGCTGGAAGTTTGAATTTGGACTTCTAACTTCCTAAACTGTGAGAGAATAAAGGTTTGTTTAAGGCATTTATTACAAATACCTTTAAATATAGAAATTACACATGCTTTTTAATAAAGCAATAATGGGGTATTTTTATTATAGTTGCGCTAGATAACTAAGACACGTGGAAGTATGTGAGTAATGAGTGTATTTGTCTGTTAATGCCTAATGCCTATACGTAGTCCTTCCAACCTCACTAAGATCAATGAAATCTTGTCATTCTTCATTAACTGCTGTTGATGTTGTTGTTGCTAGGTATCATTGAGTCAGTTCCAACATGTAGAGATCCTTTCAGTTCTGTACCATCTGCATAATTGTTTTTATGTTTGAGTACATTGTTGCTTCCACTGTGTTCATCCATCTTGTTGATCTTCCACTTTACCAAACATGTCTTCCAACCAGAGGAGCCCATCTTCAGACACTGTATCTGACACTATTATTTGGTATTCATAAGGTCTTCAGTGACTAACCCATTCAGAACTGGTCTGCCTAGCCTTCTTCCTAGTCTTATCTTAGTCTGGAAGCTCCACTAAAACCTATTAACCATAAGTGATAGTACTGATATTTAAAGTGGTGGTCATCATTCAATAATTATGTCAATAAGCACAGTATGTCCACTTTGATAAGCACAATTTCTCATGCCTATAATTTCCATGACTAAGCTCTACTGTTTTATGCAAGCTCATTACAGTTATGCCACAACCAGATCTCATCACCCATTAGAAATGCTTCAATATAAACTTGATTATTTTTTCTCATACTAGACCTTCACATCTATTAAGCCTTGTTTTTAATAATACTAGGTTTTGGTCTTCAGCTACCTACCAACAGTCGCATCAACTATTTTTATGATTTCTTTTCTGCTTGAGAGATATTTAACATTTTAACTTTTCGTTCAGAAAGATTGTTGTCAAGTCAGTTCTTACTCATAGCTACACTTATAGGGTTTCCAAGGCAGAACTGGTGGATTTGAACAGCCCACCTTCTGGTTAGTAGTCCAGTGCTTATTCTACAGTGCCAAACCTGTACATGATAGATAGTTTCCATGGAATCAACCCCAACCCATGGTGACTTTGTATTCAATAAAAATAATGTTGCATGGTACTTTGTTCTCAGGATTACAGGCTTGTTCAAGATCATCACTGTAGTTATGTGTCAATCTATGTCAACAAATGTCTACTTCACTCTCATTTATCCTCTACCTAAAAAACATGATATCCTCCTCCAGGAATTCACCCCCCCAAAACAAGTGAGCCAGACAATATTCTGTTGCGATTTTAAGGTTTCCATTGAGTTATTTTTGGAAGTAAACCAAGTCTCTCTTAGTCTGTTTTAGTCTAGAACCACCATGGGTGACCCTTTATTTGACATGCAGATGAAATAGCTTCCAACAGCATAGCAATAGGCAGGTCACCATGGCAGTACAATATGTTCTAGCACAGTTAATTACTTGACATGGCAGTTCTTGCCAGAGTATTTGTAACTCCTACCCAGTAACTAAGGAGCTCTGGTAGCGTAGTGGTTACGAATCGGGCTGCGAACCTCAAGGTCAGCAGTTCGACACTACCAGCTGTTCCGTGGGAGAAAGATGCGGCTTTCTGCTCCCGTAAAGATTTACAGCCTCAGAAACCCTGTACAGGGTTGCTATGAGTTGGAGCTGACTCCATGACACACAACCACAACCACCACCACCCAGTAACTGGATGGTAGTCTTATTAGAAGCCTTATGCATTGCAGAATGAAACACTGCCTAATCATTAGTCATCCTCACAACTGTTGTTACACTTGAACTCATTGCTGCTGCCACTGTGTCAGTATATCTCATTGGGGAGCTTTTGATTTGGGCTGACCATAAATTTACCAAACATAATGTCATTCTCCAGGAACTGGTGTCTCCTGATAACATGTGTGAAGTAAAAGAAAGTCTTGCTATCCTGCTTTCTAAAGAATAAACACAGATTTGTTTATTCTTCTGGCAGTCCATTTCACTTTTAATATTCTTCACTAATGCCATAATGCTTCTATGGTCTTTGAGGTGTTTAAAAATACTGTAGCTTGAGTCAGACACTGTTTGTCCTGAAAGTGATACATTTGCTCTTTAACCTTAATTCTTAGCACTTTAGTCCCATCTTAATAGTGCACTTAAAATTGGATCCATGATCACAGGCATAGAGGCTAGGACTTATAATACATCACTGAATGGAATAATGAATATTGTTGTTTTCAAGTATCATAGAATTGGTTCTAACTCATATCAATCCTGTATAGAGTATCCAAGGAACAGCTGATGGGTTTGAATAACTGACCTTGCTGTTAGCAATCCAGAGCTTATCCTATAGCACCATACCAGGACTCCAGGGCCATAATAGATAATTATCTGCCCTGCATTCACCTTAATCCTCAAAGTGACAGGTTTGCTCTTTAACACTTTACAGAGGTCTTGTTCAGCAGATTTGCCTAATTAAATATCTTGTTTGATTTAATGACTGCCGCTTCAATTAGTGTTGACGCAGGAGTACTGGTGTGGTGCTGTGGGATAATGTTCTGAACCACAAGGTGGGTTTGAACTGTAAGGTTGACAGTTCAAATTCACTAACCACTCCTTGGAAACCATACACAGGGTCACTGTAAATCAACAGCACCTAATAAAAATCAACATTTTCAATTAGTGTTGATTGTGGATCCAAGCAAGATAAAGTCTTTCAGAGTCTCTTCTGACATACATTTTGAGATTTTCTTTCTTTCCTATCATTTTAAAAGACTTTTTCTTTCTTCATGCTTGATGTTCTCGATATCATCCCACAACTCTTCTGGTCTTTTGTCACTAGTGTCTAATATATCAAATCTATGTTTGAGATGGTTTCTAACTTCACTTGGGATGTACTCAAGGTCATATTTTGGCTCTCATGGAATTGTTTTAATTTTCTTCAACATCAACTTGAACTTGCATACTTAAAATTGATAGTGTCTTTCATAATCAGTCCCTAGCCCTGTTTTGTTGATGATATTACATCTCTCCATCCTTCTTCCCATATACACAGTAAATTTGATTCCTTTTTATTCCATCTAGTGAAGTCCAGATATATAGTTACCTCTTATGTAGTAGAAAAAGTTATATGCAATGAATAAGTCATTGAACTTGCAAAATTTTATCATGTGATCTCCAGCATCTTTTCTATCATCAATGCCATATTTGCTAACTACTGATTCTTCCTCATTGTTTTCAACTTTTGAATTCCAATCACTGTTTATTATCAGTACATCCTGATTGCATGCTTGATCAACTTCAGACTGAAGAATTATGGGTAGAATGCTTCAGTTTCATAATTATTGGCTTTAGTGTTTGGTGTGTAAATTTGAATAAAACTGGTACTAACTGTTCTTCCTTGTGTCGATATTATCCTACTATAGATAGCAATGCACTTCAGGATTGATTTTGAAATGCTCCTTTTAGGAGGTAGCTTTGATGTGGCCTTGTAGACTAGGCACTGGATTGCTAAGCTCAAGGTTCAAACTTACCAGTGGCTCCTTAAAAATCTTATAAACAATCACTGTGAGTTGAAACTTTGCCTATGACATTTAACTACAGCTACCACAACATGTGAGATGTTTGTGGATCACCAAAAACATTGACTAGCTTGCTAATAATGTAAATAAGGCACATGACACTCTTATGGAGATGCTGTTGTTGTGTTAGTTGTATCAGTTCCAACTCATAGCAACCCTATATAGGGTTTCAACCCTGCAGTTCAAACAGACCTAGCCATCCAGTGTTTATCCTACAGTACCACTCAAGGACTCCTTATGGGGTTGTTGTTGTTGTTGTTAAGTACCGCCGAGTAGGTTCTGGCCTATAGCAACCCTGTATAGGGATCTCGAGGAACAACTGGTGAGCTTGAACCATCGACCTTGTGGTTCAAACTGACTTTGCAGTCCAGCGCAT
Source organism: Chrysochloris asiatica (assembly GCF_000296735.1). Classification (NCBI taxonomy): domain Eukaryota; kingdom Metazoa; phylum Chordata; class Mammalia; order Afrosoricida; family Chrysochloridae; genus Chrysochloris; species Chrysochloris asiatica. The sequence goes on from NW_006408816.1 coordinate 3,032,774, forward strand.
TAACCTGCAATGCCATACCAGGACTTCCCTTATGTTGTTGTTGTTAGGTGTCATGGAGTCTGTACCGACTCATAGCAACTCTATGCACAGCAGAATGATATACTGCCCGATCCTTGGCCAACATCACCACGGTTGCCACACTTGAGTCCATTGATGCTGCCACTTGGCCAATCCATCCCCTTATGTTGTAGAGCCATCCAAATAAGGTGTATAAAATCCTTATGTGAGGATTGGTTAATATTGCTATTCCACTAGGTTTAAAATGTGCCATCTCTGAAGTGCATAGGAGGATCTGACTATCATCAAGAAAGGGGAGGAAGGAGTGGAGAGCATCCTTTGAACCTCAAGATACCTGTGTTAAATCTGCTCAATCAAGGAGATAGAGAACAGTGACACTAGAGATGGTGAGGGATATGACAGAGATGTGGCAGAGACCTGACAGAGAAGTTGGCAGCACAGAAGATGCAGTACCAAGAGCACAGGAAAGGCCAGTGGGCTAACCAGCCCAAAGAAGGAAAAAGTTGTTCTTGCAAGCATAAGGCTGGTTGGCACTGCTTGTTGACTCCAGACACTTACTGGTAGAGAAGGGATAGATTTGCCAATGCATGGAGTTAGAACCTTTGTGTCTTCATGCTGAGGCTTACTGTTCAAATGCAGTGACTTTTGAGCATTTACTGGCCACATAGCTGAGGGTCTGGGTATGTCTGTGAGCATTGAAGAGAGGAGGATACACTGGCCAAAGAACTATATCCTGAACATCCCTAATCCAGAATTGTAACCCACTACATCCCTAACAAGCCTCATAATTATGATTCTATCTGTGAGTTCTGTGTAACCATTGCATTTATGAAAACCAGCAGAAAAGTAGAAAGTGTTGTGTGAGGGATGGCTGGCATCAGAAGGTAAAGAAGAGTGGAGGGTGGAGCGTCTGACCTCTGCCTAATAGGAATTGGCCTTGGATTGATGTCTATTTTTATTCTCTCTCCCTCCTGTGAAGTCTGAGGAGATTAGACATTTTCCCTTGCTGTTGTAGTAGTGCTTCATTTTCCAATTCATTCAGAACAAATTGTCCAATCATATGGGAACTGTTTCCTCATCTCACAATTATCTTGGCAAGCTATATTTGAATATATTAATATATATTTGAATATATTAAAATATACTTCAGTGGTATATTTTATTAATTGCAAACCAACAAAAAGTCTACTCTATACTGCACTCCCAAGATGTTTTCTGCCTTTCTATTAGAAAAAAAATAATAAAAATACTCTTCCCTTTCCTTTCTATGTTAAAATCAATATTGTCACATATTATTTTCTGCCTAAATCTAATTTCCCATATGAATGCATAATCTTTTCTCCTTTTGCCTCTGGGAATTTGATCAATTATCATCATTCGCATTTATAATTTCAGTTGCTGAAATCCTATTGGTCTTTCCCCTTAGTGTATGTAAATAAGTGCAAACCTTCATTTTCTTGAAAAACAAATGAAAAATTGGGAAAACAAAAGAAAATGTGTCACTTCATTTTGTTCTGTGCATAGAGTGGCTTCTAGTAGGAATCAACTCGATGGCATGTAACAACATGAGCAATGGATAAAAATAACCCATTCCAGCTTTATTTCACATTTTGTCTGATATTGATACAGATATTGACACAGTAAGATATTGATACAGAAAAATCAAATGATATAGCAATGCATGGAATGAGTAACATATTAAAATTTTGAACTCACATCTCAATATTAAATGTAATTTATGTGAAAGGATTTTTTATGAAGGTAACAAGAATGTCTTTTATGATTTTAAAATGACTTTTTATTCTGGTTTTATATCCAACACTTTTTCTCTGCCTAGGAGTTTGACTTCTTGAGTAATTGTTGCTAAGTATCATTGGTTGTGACATATAGTTACTCTGTATAGGATTTCCTAGATGAGACTGGTAGGTTTGAACCTCAGACCATGCAGCTAGCAGTCCAGTGCTTATCCTACAGCACTATACCAGGACTCTTAAATTAAATCTAAAAATTAATAATTCATTTTGGAGGTATGGGATAATAGCACATCAATTAACTTAAGGGTTTCGGCATGACATGGTGATTTTGGTAAGGTCTGAGCCCAAAAACCTCATTTTGATTCAGATGTAGCTCATGGTTATTTCAAGGCCAGCTGCACCCAGTTTTGAAACCATTACCTAAATGCCAACCAATTACTATAGTTTTATTGAATTTCTTTATAGTTATTTCAAAAATCTCCCTCAACTATTTTCTCATTGTATCATTTAACTCAGAGTCCTCTGGACCTATTTACTTCCAATTTGCAAATTGCCTTGCCTCTTAATAAAATTAATTACTTTAATTTCAAACAGAGTCGACCATTTTTGTTTAATAATATACTGTAAGACTATATACTGTAATGATTTTAAATACATAATTTCAGCAAAATCATGAAATGTTGTATAATAATACTGGTGTATGAGGTGACTTTATCATTGCTTTAATCACAAAGATTTATTTAATCTCCAAAGAGCTCTTGAAGCTGTAGCATCAGTATCATTCTTGTACAAACAAGAAAACTAAGTCAGAGAATCATTAGCTTGTTTTTCATATTCCTTAGGTCTTTACACTTCTAAGCATGAGAGTGGCAATTTGAAACTAAGCCACTTGGCCTCAGATGCACAGACACACTGTGATGCCTTATCATTACAGACAGATATTATGAAAATTTCATTGTGTAATTTATTCTAAGAGAAGATAGGAAAGACAAACAGTAAATGTGATCTGGATCCCTGCCACCTGATATATATATATATATATATATATATATATATATTTTTTTTTTTTTTTTTTTTTTTTAAGTGACTGATCTCTTGCTGATTTAAAAGTAAATTTGAAATATTCTCTTTATTACCGTCTTACGTATTCTTTCCTCTAATGTATTATCAACTGTTGCATAAGTCAATTGTTCTTGCTAAGGTTGTTAAGTGTCATGGAATTGGTTACATTTATAGTGACCCTGTATAGAGTTTCTGAGAAACTGGTGGTGGATTTGAACCGCTGGTATTGCATTCAAATGCTCATCCTACAATACTACACCAGGAGTGTTTATAAATTACAAGGTATAAATATTATCATCATAATAAAATTAGCAAATGTATGAACTGTTTGATTTTAAGAAAGTGTTAATTGCATACCTGAATATGTTTGTAAATTTGCCAAATATGTAGAATTTACCTCACCCTTTCAGAGTATTATTTAGGGAATTTCGATGGTTAAATATTCTGAATAGTTTGTCAGAAACTAGAACCATTTAAAGGAAATATTTGCATAGTGATTTGAGTTGTATTTCTACATATTCATATACTTACAGCATTTGTATATCAATATTCTTCCAAGTTGTTGAAGCAAAAGGTATTATTATAAAGACTAAAATTAACTGATAAAAAGGCAGTTTAATTAATCACTTTACATATTCTATGAGTGACATAAAGATGGTCAAAATATAGGTAAAGAAAATAGTATAAATCAGGAGACCACAATGACAACAAAAGAGTACATTTTTAATGTTGGTGAAATTAGGATGTGTCTGGGGATATATAGTAAATATTCATTCTCCCAAGAAAAACTCATCTAATCTCCATCTAATAATTCAGCATTCTAATTATGTGGCTAGATTTGAATTAATGCGTTTACCAAGGATACGCATTTTAATTTCACCTAACCCCATCATAATTTGATCCAAAATATGAATGATTTTATTCTTCTACTGAAATATGTGGGCATTTTCTGCATTAATAAAAATGAAAGCATAAGAGTTACACATTGATTTGGAGTTTTGAACATTTCTGTTTCATTGTTTAGTTTGTAAATACTTACACATTAAGAACAGAACAATATTTTTTTAAATACAGCTTAGAATCGAATTATTGACATCAGTATTACTCCTTAACAGCAGCATTTATTCTCTCAGGATTCTGAAAATTTTTGTTATGTACTAGATTTAATTAATTCTCTGAAAGGACTAAAAGGAAAAAAAAAAAAAAAACTTAAGTAAAATTACATTTGAGATGCAAATTCATGAAAATGCGATTGTTACTGTCTTGGTAAAGGAAAGAAGCAAAGTAGCTCCGTTACCAGAGGATTAACTCTTTCTTAATCCATGATGCCATTCATCTTGCAGACTAAGTATTCTATTTGAAGCAAATATTAAAAACAAATAATGTTTTTCATTTATGGCTATTTATGATATTTAATAAACTTTAATTCCAAACATTTCTTCCCCCAATAGTGATAGGATTTATCTGGCATTCAACAAAGTCTTCTACAACAACAAATTATCCTCAAATATGTTTTCCCTCATATGGTTGAAGCAATGTCTTTAAGTCTATACCCTTCTTAAAATTCAACTACTGATTTGCTCCTCAGTAATTAAACTGCATCTCTACCTTCGACAGACTAGACATGTTGACTTAAATTTAAAAAAAAAAAAAAAAATGAAGGACTGCCCTTACCAACTGTGTGTCTGTCAGTTACATTGGTGGCTTTGGGTTGCTGTGATTTTGGAAGCTATGTCATTGGTTGAAGTCCTGGTATGGTACTGTGAAATAAATCAATGGACCACAAGGTCGGTTTGAACCACAAAGTCAGTGGTTCAAACTTACCAGCTACTCCTTGGAAATTCTGTACAAAGTCATTATGAGTTAGAATCAATTCAGTGACTTTTAACAAAAACAGCAACAGGCCAATGGTATTTCATATGCCAGCTGGGTCATCCATGGTAGACAGGTTTCATCAGGGTTTGCACACTGAAGGACTGGGAAAAAAGGCTTGTGATTTACTTTTTTAAGTAGCCAGTGAAGAAAATTGTATGGATCTCAACAAAATATTATCTGATACATTGACAGAAGATGAGTTCCCTAGGTTGGAAGAAACTCAAAATACAGAGTGGATGCAACTATGGCATCAAATATATAACCATTAAGATTGTGTAATACTGGAAAGTGACGTGTTCTGTTCTACATTGTTGTTAAGTACCTTCTAGTTGGTTCAGACGCAGCGACCCTGTATAGTATTTCCGAGAAACAGCTGGTGGGTTTGAATGATCACCTTGTGGTTCAAACCGACCTTGGGGTCCAGTGCTAAGGTATATAAATTGGAGTGTCACGCTGTAGAATGAGTGCTCGACCATGTCGGTTTGAACTGCAAGGTTGGTGGTTTAAACTTAACAGCACTCCTCAGAAACCCTACACTGGATCTCTATGAGTCAGAATCAACTCAAGAGCACTTAACAACAACAGCGTATCAACTAACAACAGGGATTAAAACACAATTTCTTGATATTCAAGCAAATGAATGGTATCTTATAGAATAAGAAACATTAACACTGAATTTTTTTTTTTTTTTAATATAGGTTAAAAATGTTTGTTTTACAAGTGATAAGACATGCTTTCTTTTTGGATGATGGATTTAGTTATAAAAAGTTATTTTTTATTAAGTCAGCATCTGTCCACTGTAACAACTATCAACTGCTCTTGGAGCTATGCAAAACAAATTGATTTCATCTTCAGTATCAAAGTCCTTCAGATGTGTATGGGCAGACATCAATTAATTTTAACTTTCATTCCTCAAGTAAATTATCTGCAGTGTCTCAGGTCACATAGTTTCTTGACCATTTAACACTTGGATAACACTCGGATAACACTCAGATGATTTCTGTTTTATTTGAACATGTAAGATCCTGATGACAACACTTTTCAGACATTTTCCCCTCTAACCTGTCCTACAAATTCTAACCTTTGTTTCTGAACATTCCTTTTCCATTTTTTGTTTGTTTGTTTGTTTTTAAGCCAAATACGTTTCAAAGCTTTTTCTATACCCAAGGTGCTCTGGTAGCATAGTGGTTATGAATCAGGCTGCTAACCTCAAGGTCGGCAGTTTGAAACTACCAGCGGTTCCATGGGAGAAAGATAAGGTGGTCTGCTCCCGTAAAGATTTACAGCTTCACAAACCCTGTGAAGGTTCACTATGAGTCAGAATCCACTCCATGGTACTTAACAACAACAAGACATGCTACTCATTAACATGACTCTTTCCACATTTTCAGTATCATCTAAATTGTAATAAAAATACTATTTTCCAAGGTATCTTGATAATTAAATGAAATGTTAACATTTTCAAAATGTGCAAACTGTGAAACATTATGCAGCTAGCTGTATACTGTAACCACATATTCCACAGTAATTGAATGCACTTTTCTGAAATGAAACAACAAATGTAACAAACAGAGAAATATATACAAAACATTGTATGTTATTATCAAAGAAGATCAAAGATTAAAATTTTATTAAAATATATCCATTATTAATTCAGCATGAATTTGATCAAAATAAAACATCAGATTTGAAAAATAGTTGTGTTACCACTCATTATTACAAAGTCAGTAGTTCAAACCAGCCAATCACTCCACATGAGAATGATGTGGGGTTTTGTTTTTTTTTTTCCTCCTTAAGGATTTATAACCTCAAAAGCCTTATACATAGTTGCTATGAGCTGAAATTGACTCAGTGTCAGTGGATTTAATTTTTGGTAAACCTGACTGTATTTCAGTTTCAGGTTAAATCTTTTAAAAATGCCACTCTGAGACATGTATGTTTCATATCTCACTAAATCACTTTAAAATATTGACTAATAAATTGTTAAATGAAATAGTATCAGTTTGTAATTGATGATAATTTTAAATTTTTATTACTATCAGTTTCTTTCTTTTATGTATGATTAACATGAAGGAGCTCTATTGTAGGGTAAGCACTGGACTGCTAACCCCAAGGCTGATGGTTCAAACCCACTAGCCAATTTGATCTTTCGATGTGTTTTACTTGCTGAGAACAATGTGCTAGTTTCTGGGAGAGATATGTGGGTGACCCATATTGAACAGATACAAATTCACCAATAGAACTGAAGTGTGTGTATGTCTATAACTACTCTTCTGAATTTCACGATACAAATCATTTTTCAAGCATATGCAAGGGGGAATCAAATTTATCTGCCCTCTGTCTGTAGAAATTATTTTAATCAACTTTTAGAAAAAAACAAATACAACATTTTTTAACACAATCTCCTTGCATTTCAATTCACGTTGTCCATCTGTCAACAAGGTTTTGTATTCCCTTATTTAAAAAAAAAAAAAAAAAAATGTTTTAAACTGAGCTGCAAGCCATGAATGCACCTCTGTCTTCACATCTTCATCAGAAATGAATCTTTGTCCTTGAAGGTCTACTTTCAGGGAGCAAAACAAGTGAAGGTCCCAGGGAGCAAAATCAGAATTATATGAAGGGTGATATAACACCTCAAAAGGAAGTTTTTGCAGTTTTTTGAAGTTTTTGCAGTGTCAAAAATGTGACATTGAAGATCACAAAACCTTTGGATAGCAGTCCTCTGTATTTAATCCCAAATTTAGGCTTTAGCTCTTCAGTGAACATTTCACTGTAATGAGCACTGTTGATTGTTGGATCTTTTTCTTAATAGTGTTCTCAGAGTGACCCTTGAGAATCCTACAAAACTCTAAGCATCAATTTTCCAGCTAATGATTGAATTTTGATCTTTTCCTTGGTTGGCTTTTGAGATATCTATTCCATATTGTGCCATTTACTCTTAGATTTGTAGTGATGAATCCATGTCTCCTTACTAGTAATGATTATTTTTAAGAAACATTTACCTTCCTCCAAGTATCAGTCAATATTTTCTTTGCAGATATCCAAACACTTCTGTTTAAGCTCTTTCGTGAATTGTTTCTGAAGCCATCTTGCACACTTCAAAACTCAAATCTGTAGTAGATTATTTCATGGGCAGAGTCATAACTGATTTGCAAATGATTTCCACCTAATCTACTGTCACTTGTCTTTTCAACTGAATCATTTAATGAGCAAGCTCACTATTATCATCAGTCATGGAATTGAGTGGGTGTTTTAACATAGCAGGAGTAAGGATAATTTTTAACTCACTCTCATACATTTGATGAAGTCCCACAATTTATTATATCAATGTTTTTGTATATTTATTTTACTATGTCATTCAAATTTCGTAGAAAAACAAATAAAAATTATGCTTACTTACTTTATACACATGTATTACCTCTGATTTTTCATTTCTTTTCTCACAAGAATTTCTACACTAATTTTTCAGGGATCTGAACTGAACTCCTAGGTGTCACAGCAGCCAATTAGGGCAAGTCCAAGTGAACAAGTAAAGGATAGTCCTATTGTCACTTACTGCAGTAGTAGAAGAAAGAGGTTACACTGTATAAACTATCAGGTCCCCTACTCCAATGCTCTATTCCCTCCTTGGAATGGAAAGAAAAAGACAGAATCAGATGAATCATTGTAGATATGGGGGATGCTTTTCTGTCAAAGAACACTTGATCAAAAATGGTCCTATAATTTCATAGAGGTACTTGAACTAGAAATGCAGATCTGTGAAAGAATACAGCTGGTCTGGGAGTTCCAGTCATTGATTGTATCTTTCTTCATAGCTACAATCATTGGCTGTGCACTAAGTCTAATGCTGTAAGAGCCATCTTTCTATGTGAGATCTGCCAGATAAACCTTTTATAATTGCTTATGGTTAAGCATGAAAAATAATCACATGTAAGAAATTATCCAGAAGCCAGACTATGCACAATTTTTATGTGTATAAGATGGCACTTAATGACTAAAATTTTAAAAGTACACCTAAAACAGATTGTTATTGTCAAGTCCTCTTGCAGTGAATTAATGAGAACCAGAGAATTCAAATTATGAGAACCCAGTTCAAACTCATGATTCGGTGGAATTTCATATATCACACCAATCTATTTTGGTGAGATGTGTGAGCCATTTTGTTTTTCTTTGAAGTATCTGCATGATTCAAATAGTTAACATGATCAACTGCTAACTGAAAGAATAAAGGTTCAAGTCTACTCAGAAATGCTTCTGAAGAAAGGTCTGGCAATTTACTTCACAAAAATCAGCCAGTGAATACCCTATGGAGCATAGTCCTACTGACACATTAAGGGGTCTTCATGAGTCAGACTAAACTTGATGGCAACTGTTAGTGATGGTAGTTTTCTCTAGTTTTAACAATATGTTCAATATAAAAAGTCTTCACGTATAGTATTTTTTTAAAACAGAATATTAAATGCACCTCTTTCAAAATACTTTTGAATGTTTTTGTGTATGTTATCTTAAAATTAAATATGGTAGATAGTGGTTACACATTGGGTTGTTAACCACAAGTTCAGAAGTTTGAATCTACTAGTCACTCCTTGGAAGAAAGATGAGGCTTTCTGCACCTGTAAAGATTTACTGCCTTGGAAGCCCTATACAGGGTTGCTATGAGTCAGGAATAACTCGATAGGACACCAACACCACCACCATCATTTTTATCAAATGTTTTAAAATTGATTAAATTTATTGACTATTAGTAGTGTGTAGTTTTTGTATTCAAAGAGACTGAAAATTAAGCCAGTGCAAGGAATCGAAAAAAAAATTGTGGTTGGACAATTTTACAGGTTTGTAACTATTCATATCTTCTTTATCACATAAAAATATTAAGGTCCTGAGTTCAAAAAATCATTCAGTATTGTGGGCTTGTGTCAGATTGTGAAGAGGTTTCTGTATTTCCAAAGAAAAATTACTGAATATGTTAATGTGGTATACAAACTTATGGCGAATCATCTCTAACATGCCAAAATGCAGAGGGTATTCTCTATCCTTTTAGGGAACAATGCCATTAAATTATTCATCCTAATGGAACAGAGATGCTGGTCTTAGCATAACAGTGAACAGAGCTAAAGGGTGATTTGGGACATGGAGTGGCTTAGG
>NW_006408816.1:3043246-3065344 GCF_000296735.1 Chrysochloris asiatica
GTGTGGTGCTGTGGGTTAATGCGCTGGACTGCAAAGTCTGCTTGAACTTCAAGGTCAGTGGTTCAAGCTCACCATCCACTCCTTGTAAACCTTATGCAGGCTTACAAGATAAATTAAGCACAAAATAGGACCATTTCATTTAGTGAAAGAGTATTGTTGTTGTTAAGTGTGCTGTCAAGTCAGTTCCAACTCATAGTGACCGTATACAGGGTTTACAATGAGCAGCTATTGGATTAAAACTGTTAACAATCCAGTGTTGTAGAGTTAAATTGTCCATCAAAATAGAGAAGTGGTTGTAATTCAACAGCACTGATGATATTGTTCAATGCAATAGCTATAATATATCACTCAGATGATTATGTTTGCAGAGTTGTCCCAGTACTTTGCTATAACCAAAAGAATGGGTTTTGAAGCCAGTCCAGGAGCAAGTTAGAAAGGTTTTACTTTGTGAATACTATTATGACTTTGTTATGTCATCCAGATTGGTGCAGGGTATCCTATATAAATAATATATGCATTTTAATTATCAATAATTTAACAAACCCTTATACCAAGTAATGTCAAATTTCAAATAACAGTCTAGAAATATTTATTTCTGTAATTTAGAAAAGTGTTAATTTCCCTAGAATTTTTTTTTCCAAATAGTTTAATTGTAATCCTGGATTCCCTTTTGGATAAAATATGTCTCTTGTCAGAGGCTGGTTACATTGGGCCACAATAACATATTTATACAAGTAGCATAATTATAGCCTGAATTCAGCTGCCAGCTGATTGCATTTGCATTCATAACCAGTCTCAACTGCTGTGCTCATGATTCCAGGTTAAAAAGGCTTTAGATAAAGAAAATCTCCATTTACTTATATGAAATTAGATCAGAGTTTTAATTCTAACCTCCACTCACCCATTCTTAAGCTTGCCCAATATTGATATATTAAATCATTAAAAAAATTGTTAGTAACCAATTGTACAAAGCAAGACTAGTAAATAAAACCATTTTCTTAGATATTACGTGGTAACAGATATTTAAAAATATTTATAGCAGGAAGGTATACTTTTAATTGCTAGGCATAACCAGTAGCAAATTCTGCATAATTTCACTAAATCTTATGTCTAAATTCTCTTTATACAAGGTCTCATGTCATCAAAATTACCTAATAATCTCTTTTATTAGGTCTTAGTTACTTACGTCTTTATTTATTTATTTATTTATGGTTAACAGGTCAGTTCTCAAAAGCTAAATCATATTTGAATGGGAAGGAACAGTAGTTGGGAGTCCAGCAGCTAACTTCAAGGTCAGCAGTTTGAAACTACCAGCCGCTCCTCAGTAGAAAGATGAGGTTTTCTGCTCCCATAAAGATTTACAGCCTTGGAAACGCTGTACAGGTTGGCTATGAATCAGAACTGATTCCACGGCACACCAACACCAACAACAACATTTGATTGGCAAACCATTATGAGAAGTATACTGCTTTTAAGTGCCTTCAAGTCTGTTCTAATTCATAGAGATCCTGTATATGGTTTTCAAGGAGTAACTGGTTGGTTTGAACTGCTAGCACAAAACCAGGATTCCTGAGAAATATATTTAGCCTGTTTGTCATCCTCTTTTGTAATCTTAATATAAATTAAAGTTTTCCACATGCTATTTTGTGGACTCAGGAAAAAAACTAAGATGCCTTGATACTTAAATATATATTAAGATCAGCACTTTCAATTGGCCTTAATACCACGGTTAAATTTCAGATTATATAATTACTCTTTGCCAATGCAAACAATCTTTTCAATTGTAATTACATATTACAATACCAGTTTCCTGACCTAAATGATTATTTTTGAGTCACAGAACTCTGCTAATCATTAACCATGTTTCTGGTACTGTTTCAAGAGTTTATTTTGAAAGCATATAACTAATAAATTGAAACACAAAGCTGCCATTTGATGCAGTAGCTTTGTTCATATGTTGTTGTTAAGTGCTGTTGAGTTGATCCAGACCCATAGTGACCCTGTATAGGGTTTACAAGGAAAAGCTTGTGAGTTTGAACCACCGACCTTGCAGTTCAAATGACTTTGCAGTCTGAAGCATTAGGCAACAGAGCCACACCAGGACTCCATTGTATAGTTCTATGAAAATATAAAAACACACTGTCATACAAGTAAGTATTGACAAGATCCCTATTCCAACCTTCATCTAAATGATGAGGCATATACTATCTAAATGCCAATGTTGTTTTAATTTTCATAGAAATATTCTCTTTAATCAGAAAAGCAATTGATTTTCATTATAATTTGAGCACTGGGCTGTGTAGCCGTGGCAGATAAAACCAAATTTGTGTCTCTTATGCCATGCTGGTGGAGCATGGCTACTACCTGGCTTCACAGGGTAGAACTTAAAATGGTAAGTAGCCTAATTTAGAAATAGTAATTAGGTTGTTTCAGTAGATATATGTATAACCAACTGTTTCTGGTCTTTAATTCTTGCATTCTAGACAGCATACTCCTGCATATCTTCCTCTGCTAAGCACACACAAACCCTTCACCCTGTAAAAACTGCAGCATTTATCTTCCTAAGTAAACTAGCTTTTCAGAGAAGAAAGAATTTCCAAGGACATTTTAGTGACCTTCTAAAAAAGTGACTAACTCAACCCCAGACTTCTCTAAGTTGCCCCCCACACACCCTTTGACTCTGTTCTCCCAGATGCTGCCACATTGGTTAGCATGCAAATTAAATAAGTATGGTGAAAAGATACAACCCTGGCATACATTTTACTGAGTTTAAATCATTCAGTATTTCATTGTTCTGTTCAAATGACTGGTTCTTGGTGTATGTACAGATGTCTCATGTGCACAACGAAGTGTTCTTGATCCATGAACCACTGATCAAATAATGATGTGATTCTGTGGGATAAATTACTGGACTACAAGCTTTGAACCACAAGCCCAACAAAAACAACAGCTGTAGAATCAACACTGGACAGCTAAGCACAAGGTTGGATGTTCAAACCTACCAGCCACTCCTTGGAAACCTATGCCGAGTTGCTAGGAGTCAGAACTGGCTCAACAGCACTTAGTAACACAAACATCAATCAAGAGGATCCTTGGTAGTATAGTGAGTTACAAGTTTAGCTGCTAACCACAAGTTCAGCAGTTCGAATTTAACAGCAACTCTGAGGGAGAAAGATGGGACTTTGTGTTCCCATAAAGATTTACAACCGCAGTAATCCTATTCAGGATTTCTACAAGTTGGAGCTGACTGGATGGCACACAACCACCACCAACCACATCAATTAATATCTTGCCCATAGAATCCTTCATTGGTTTGGTATGTTGTATGCCTAAGATTCAGTTCTGACTCATGCAACCCTGTGTAGGGTTTCCAAGACTGTAAATTTTTATGGGAACAGAAAGCCTTATCTTTATCCCTCAGAAGAGCTGGTAGATTCAGCTGCTGACTTTTCAACTAACAGCAGCCCATCTCATAACCCACTACGATACCAGGATTCCTTCATTGCTGTTATTAAATGCCAATTTCGACACATAGTGGCCCTATGCAAGGTTCAATGTGGAAAAGCTGGTGGGCTTGAACCAACGACTTTGTGGTTTGCAGTCCAGAGCTTATCCTAAAGCAGCACACCAGGAGTCCTCAGTACATTAAAATATACTGGTTTTATGTTTTTTCTTTACTAATAGAATATGTCTTCAATTGTGTTTCATAAGTAATTATTAATTGAGTCTTTCATATAGTTCAGTATGATGATAGTTTCCCTAAAAAATAAGGACAATCTTGAGTGGAGTAGGAAATCTTCTATACTCATTTTTGTTGCTGTTGTTGCTAAGTGTTGTTGAGTCAGTTCCAATTCATAGTGACTCTGTATAGGTTTTCCAAGGAGCAACTAGTGGTTTTGAACTGCCAACCTTGTGATTCACAGCCCAGTGATTGTCCTACAATGCTACACCAGGAGTCATGGACTGACTGACCCATGTTCTTGCCTTGGGTGGGAATTATGTTTTGTCTTTTTTTCAAAAGTGCTAGACAACTTCAAACTGAGCATACAGAAGGGGACTAGTTTGTCTCAGCTGCGGCAATACACCCTAATAGTCATAAAAATGTTCAAATGTAATAAAAACGCTTTTAAAATGAAATTTGGAAAAATGCATGTATATACTCTTGGGGAAAATATGAAAAACTAATGTGAATTAAAAGATAATCTCAGTATTTTAATATCAGAATACTCACTCAAGCATTATGTAGTGTACAAAAAAATTGGAAAACAAACTTTGCTTCAATGAGGATATTTAAAGTTTTTGTTATTGTGTTAGGTATCATTGAGTCGGTACCAACTCATAGTGAACCTGCACATGACAGAATGTAACATTGCTAGTCCTGTGCCATCTTAACAAGTGTTATGTTTGAGCCCATATACGCTTCTATACTTTCTGAATCTATCATGTTGGGTATCATCCTCTTTTGCACTGACCCTCCCCTTTACCAAGCATAATGCTTCTCTTTAGGTACTGGTCCCTTCTGACAATGTGTCCAAAAGCAATATATCAAGTCTTGCTGTCATCACTTCTAAAGAACATTCTAGATTTAATTCTCCCAAGGCAGATTTGTTCGAACTTTTAGCAGTTCATAGTACTTTAAATAATGTTCAACAATATCATAATTCAAATTTGTTAGTTCTTCTTATTTGTTTCTTATTCATTTTGCAACTTTCACATGTATTTTTGAGGATTGAAAATGTAATGGCTTAGGTCTGGTGCACCTTAGTCCTCAAACAAACCCATTTGGTGTTTAACAATTTATGGAGATCTTTTGTAGCAGAGTTTTTGTCTTTTAATTTCTTGACTGCTGCTTTCATGGGTGTTGATGGTAGATGGTAGATCTAAGCAAAATGAAGCTTTTGAATCTTCAAAATTTTCTACATTTATCATGATGCTATTTATTGGTCTAGAGGTGATGAGTTCTATTTTCTTTATCTTGAAGTGCAACTCATACTGATAACTGTGATCTTAGATCTTCATCAGAAAGTATTTAAGCCCTCTTTGTTTTCAGCAAGCAAGGCTGGTAAAGCTAATGTTCTCCCATGTAAACTATCACAAAATTCAAAATAAAACATTTTTTTTTAAAAAAGGTTGTATCATCTGCATATCACAGGTTGTTGAGTCATCCTTCAATCTTTATGCTACATTCTTCTTCAGATAATCCAGCCTCTCAGATTACTGTGAGTTAATGTGCAGGACTGCATAGTCATTTGAACTGCAATGTCGGCAGTTCAAACTCACCAGTCACTCCTTGGAAACCCTATACAGGGTCGCTATGTGTTGGAACCGACTTGATGGCACTTACCAACAATAACAAATAAGTATGGTGAAAAAATTCAACCCTAGCGTATAATCCTCACAGAAAATTAAGCCATGTTGCAATTGTTTTAAAATACCTATCCATTAAATTCTGCCTTATTTTTTCCCATCTGCTTTGTTCTTCCATTCCCTCCGCCTTCCTGTATATTGCCCCCTCCCCAGCACCCAAACTCTCCTGTGAATATTCCCTACCCTGTGTTCCACCTTCCCGTCCCTCCCATCCCCCACCCCCCACATTTCAGCAACCAGCAAAGAATCCACCCCCCTTTAGTATGGTTTCTTTTTCTTAGTCTTTTATAGTAGTGATCCTATGCAGTATTTCTCCTTTTGTGACTGACTAATTTCACTCAACATAATGTCCTCAAGGTTCATCCATGTTATGCGTGGTTTGCAGCTTCCTTGTTATTCTTCAAGGTAGCATAATGTTTCATTTTATGTATGTACCACAGTTTGTTTATCCATTTCCATCTTCTTTTGATGTTGTTTGCATCATTCAAAATTTTGCCCAGAGAGTCCTTCAGTATTGAAAATTGAGGCTTTAATTTTTTTCTTCAGTTCCCTCAGCTTTAAAAATGCTGAGTTTTCTTCCTTTTGGGCTTTCTAAATGCATGTCTTTGCACATTTCACTATAATATTTGACTTTGAAATTTTCTCCTCAACTCTTTTTTATCTCCTCATTTCCTTTCATTTACTTAAGCATTTCTAAGTTGTAGAGCAAGTTTCAGAGTGTCTTCCAACATCCATTTTGGTATTTTCCTACTTTCTTGTCTTCCACTTTACCTTTTGCTTTCTTCCTGTATGATGTTGTTAATGTCATCCCACAACTCTTCTGGTCTTCGGTATGTAGTATTTAATGCAACAAAGCTGTTTTTCAGATGATCTCTAAATTCAAGTGGGTTATGTTCAAGTTCACATTTTGGCTTATATTGACTTGCTTTAATTTTTTCAGCTTCAGCCTGAACTTGCATATGAGCAATTGCTAGTCTCTTTCCACAGATACAGTCCATTTGATATTTTTGTATCCCATAAAGTGAAGTCCATGTGTATAGTCACTTTTATATTATTTAAAAATAGGTATTTTCAGTGAAGAAGTCATAGGATATCAATCTTCATACGTCCCTTTTCATTTCTTATGACTTCCACTATTCTTACATTTATACTTCACACCATTAACAGTCTGATTATTAGTGAATGGTTGTAAGTGTTTCTTCTTATTTTGAATGACGCCCTATCAGCTCATGAAGGTCCTGAAAAATCTGTTCAATTTGTGTCATAAAGGTCAACTCTATTTTGAAGAGACAGTCGAATTTTGAGTGTCTTGCAAACTGAGTGGTTTATCTTCAGGACTACATTGTTATTCATAAGATTTTCAGTGGCTACCATTTAGAAGTGATATGAGTTTCCTTACTCTTAGTCTGCCTTAATCTGGAAGCTCTGCTAAAATCTGTCCACCATGAGTGACCCCCCTAGTATTTAAAATACAAGTGCCATAGCTTCCAGAATCACAAAAATAAGCAAGGCACCAAAGTATGACTAATTGTGTCATGAGTGATGAATTTTGTCATTTACAAATGTACAAGTTGCCCTAATTTGCACCAATTTAGAAATATCTGTATTAAAATTTTAAGTGGAAAACCAAAGATTACATAAACATGTCAGGCCCTTATCCTGAGATTATAAATATGAGTTTCATATATGTGTGCATATCTCCACATTAACTGAGGACAAATAGAGAAGAATATGCCAAAATCTTAATGCTGGTAGTCCTTACTTTTCACAGGCCATATATACAAAGATTTCAGTTATAACTGTTTGGTTAAATATATATCTTCAAAAAACAAGGTTGAGATTTCATCTGCCACACAATGCTAACTATGAATAATTACATAAAAGACTCATTTTTCTACCAATATCTATCTCCAAAAACAAGGTTGAGATTTCATCTGCCACATAATGTTAACTATGAATAATTACATAAAATACTCATTTTTCTACCAACTCCACAAATCATAAGTATATTACACATGCAGTTCATAGTCAAGAACCATTCACAACACTTCTTCAAAGTGTGTCACGTCTGTTAGTCTGTTCATGCTCAGACAGCAAAGCATACAGGTTGCATTGCTCACTTTTACATTAGCAATAAAGCCGTGTAACATTATACAAAATGATTCATGAGGGAAATAACTGACAAATAAAGATGAAAGTGCTGAAAAAAAAAAGTGATATACCTGACAGTAAAACTTGAATGAAATATATGTGGTACTATAAGATAAACTCTAGATTTTGATTCACATAATACTCAATTCAATCCCACAAGCTGATGCTCTGAAACCCTATGTAAGGTCATTATGAATCAGAACCTATGCAACAACACTTAGAATATGTGGAATCTAAAAGAAACAGTTGATAGTGAAAATATTGATACTGATTCCAGTAATGAAATTATAGACATGGGTCTAAGCAATTTAGTAAATGCAAATCAATCAATTTAAGTAAGAAAAACACCTTTGTGATGAAAAAGTAGGAGATATCATGGAGGAAATAGCACTGTAAAACTTTCCACATAAGTTTCAAACAGAGATATTTCACAGCAATGAAATACAAAACATTGGAAGTCGGAAGGTAGTCCACACTTTGAAAATATTATAATTATTGGCCAAAACAAGAAAGATCGTCAATCCATAACTCCATACCATAAGATATAAAATGAGAAGCTGGAAAACCTTGCTCAAACTATTATTAAGCTTATCCTTAATATTTGTTATTCATCATTCAAGAATTTATATATAAATTTCATTTTTTTATAAAAAACATGCCTTACTTTGAGCAAATATAAGCTTCCAAATATGACACAGTGTGATCATATGGCATGTACAAGAAATAAAACACATTTGAATTAATGTAATTATTTTTCATATAGGATGATTTCTATTGAATTGTTGTATGATAAAGACAAATGTTGTAAATATCTATAAACATTAAATTAAAAAACTGAAGCAATAATTGTAAACTCTAAGAAATATAGGAGAGTAAACACTAACCGATTAAACAAAGGAAGCACTATTTTACAAAATCTCTATAATAGCAATATTTCAAAATAGTTATAAGCTGGAGAAATGGTTAAAAAACGAACACAGAAACAAACAAACAAACAGAACAATAACAGCAAAACCAGTATAGCATGATTAAAGCAAAAATAACTGATTTTGTTGTTTGTTGCTATTAGGTCTGACTCATAGTGACCCTGTAAGCAACTGTACAAAACACTGCCAGATCCTGGGCCATCTTTACAATTGTTAGTACACTTAAGGCCATTGCTACTGTCTCTGTGCCAACCTATCTTTTTGGGTGTCTCCCACTTTTTCACTGACTCTTCACTTTATAAAACATAATGTCCTTCTCCAGATTGTTGTTGTTTTTAAGTGTTGTCAAGTCAGTTCTGACTCATAGCAACCCTGTATAGGTTTTCAAGGGGCAGCTGGTCAGTTTGAACTGCAGACCTTGTGGTTCACAGCTCAGTACTTATCCTACAGTGCCACACAAGAAGTCTGTTAAGATACAAAAAATAAAAGAATATATATTGGTATACATTGGTATATACTATGGTGAGTTATAAGGAGCTCTGGTAGCTATTGGTTGCCAGTCAGATTGCCAATCTCAAGGTCAGCAGTTTGAAACTACTGGGAAAATGATGCTTTCTACTCCTATAAAGATTTACAGTCTCAGAAACCCTATACAGGGTCTCTATGAGTCAAAACTGACTCCACTGCATACCACAACCACCACCATGGTGAATTATAAGGAGCCCTGGTAGTGTATTGGATTATGAGCTAGGCTGCTAATCATAAAATCAGCAATAGAATCTACCAGTTGCTCCACCAGAAAAAGATGAGATTTTCTGCTCCCATAAAGATATACAGGCTAGGAAACCCTATACAGGGTCACTATGAGTCAGATCTGACTTTATGTCACACAAACATCACGTATATGTACCATAAAATCCACAAATCTCAGTTACATTTACTATAAAATTGCTATTAAAAGATGTAATCATAGCTCTTTAGCAATTTATAGTGAGTAATAAATGAAATCTGGTAGCGTAGTGGTTACGAATCAGGCTGCGAACCTCAAGGTCAGCAGTTGGAAACTACCAGCTGTTCTGCGGGAGAAAGAATATTCTGCTCCCTTAAAGATTTACAGCCTCGGAAACCCTGTGCAGGGTCGCTATGTGTCGGACTCCACGGCACACAACAACAACACTAAATGAAATTATGTATCACTTGCTACCGCTGAAGTATTCGAAGGTAGAATATTATATCTGCTATTCTTAGTCTAGGAATCAGTGTTTGTTCCCAGTCAGGCTGTTAACCTCAAGGTTTCGTAGTCCTGGTGTGGCACTGTGGGTTAATGCGCTGGACTGCAAAGTCGTTTGAGCCACAAGATTGGCAGTGAAAGCTCACCAGCCGCTCCTTGGAAACCCTAAGCAGGGTCACTATGGGTCAGAACCTACTCATAGCATTTAACAACAACAAGAAAGATTTACAGCCTTGGGAATCCTATGCAGGGCCGTGATGAGTCGGAACCGACTCCACAGCACACCACCACCATCACCATTCTCTTAGTTTAGTCAAATAAGACATTGACTATTGTTTTTATTAATATCAAAACTTTAATATATAATATAGACAGTTTTTGGAGAACTGTTTCAAATATATAGTTGGAAAATTACAAGATATAATCATTTTTTTCTAGTTTCATGTTGCTGCACATTTTCAATGGTAATTTAGCTATTAAACAATGGATCACAGGGTATGTAAACTCAACAAGAGTCAGCTCTAATATCGTGTAAATATATTAACTCTGGCTATGTTTGATATGTACTTGAATGAGTATTGTCTAGATAGGAGGGCAAAAAGAGTTTCAAATGTATCTCACTAGACATCAAGTCAACCTAACTCACGACAAGTTACTTTACATTGTCAAGTGATGACAAAAGGCTCTTCATGACTGTATACATGCCACAAAAGCAATTCAAATGCAAGTCATTTTGAAACCAGTGCTTGTTTTATAATTTATAAAGCATTGCATCTCATTATTTCCTGACAGAATGTACATAGAGACTAAATCCCCTGTATCCATTCTGTTGTTAGTATAAACATTTATTTCCTATTAGTGATCCTGATCTGCTAATTGCTTCAAAATGTGGATTCATAATTATTACCTGTATTTTTCTAAGGCTAGGTACATGCTAAGATCTTTCCTTTTTCTAACATCTTCTATTATATGTTGATACATGAGGCATTATCTAAAGTTTTGAAGAGATGTTATTCAAGAGACTACTTCTATATAAATTATTCATTGTATATTTTGGAGGTGTTAGTAATAAAAGAATAAGAGAAAAGGAAGAAAGCCACATCTAAATGCACAATTCAATCAAATAGGATCAATATATAGTAAATTTACAACAGGGAGTCATATTTTTGTCTTCAAAATTAATCTTAAGGTAGTACAGTTCTAAACAATATCCTTGACTTTAATTAATAATTTGATCTTGACTTAAATATTAAATTCTTCCTCCATTGCTTTCTGATCTGTAAAAGGTGATAACACTGTTAACTATCTTAGTATTTGCTGTTATTAGGTGCTGTCAGGTCAGTTTCTACTCATAGAGATCCTATGTACAATAGAATGAAAAAATGCCTGGTACTGTACCACCCTCAAAATCTATATTTGAGTCCATTGTTGCAGCTGCTGTATTAAGCAATCTTTCTGAGCGTCCTCTCTTTTTCACTGACCCTCTATTTCACCAAGTTGATCCCTCCTGATGACATGTTTAAAGTACTTGAGACAAAGTCTAACCTTTCCCACTTTAAAACATTCTGGCTGCACTACTACCAATGCAGGTTTGTTTATTCTTCTGGCATTTCACAGGATCTTCCATAGTCTTCATCAAAACCATAATTCAAATTCTTCATTTTTCCCCCTGCCTTCCTTATTCACTGTCTAACTTTCAAATGCATATGAGGTGATTGAAAATACCAAGACATGGGTTAGGTACACCTTATTCCTCAACATGATATCTTTGCTTTTCAACATTTTAGGAAGTATTTTGCAGCACATTTCCCAGTGAAATATACCCTAGGATTTCTTGATCATGTATTCAAGTAAAATGAAATCCTTGACAAATTCGATCTTTTCTACATTTATCATGATATTGCTTATTGACTCAAGGGTGAAGATTTTTTATTTTATTAATGTTTAGAAGTAATCCATAATGAAAGCTGTGGTCTTTGGATTTCATCAGTGAGTGCCATAAGTCCTCTTAACTTTCAGCAAGCAAGATCTGCATATTTCAGTTTATTAGTGAGTCTTCCTCCAATCCTAATTCCAAATTCTTTTTCATATAGTTCAGCTTCTCAGATTTGCTCATCATAAAGATTAAGGATGGTAAAATGATACAACACAGACACACATTTTTCCTGACTCTAAACAATGCACTATTTCCTTGTTTTGTTTGAATTACTGCCTCTTTATCTATGTGCAGGGTCCATATGAGCACAGTTAAGTGTTCTGGAATTTCTGTTTTTTAGAATGTTATCCATAATTTGCTTACTGGCATTAATATATCTTTCATGTAGGCATCTTGTGTGTTGTAGTTTTCTTTGTGCCTTGATACCATCACAAAAAGAATCTTTTAGTAGACTATATAATAGCCATCAGCAAGCTCTGGACATGTGAATGAGCCATCTAACAGGCTGTCTCATCTAGCAGACTCAACTATGTTGACTTACATGTTGCTGTGGTGCTAGAAGCTATGCCACCAGACATTTAAATACCAGCAGGGTCACCCATTGTGGACAGGTTTCAGCTGAGCTTCCGGAGTAAGATGGACAAGAAAGAAGGAGAGGAGGATTAATTTTGAATGTTTAGCCACTTAAACTTTTTGAATAGCAGTAGAAAACTTTCAGATATATTACCAGAAGATGAAAATACCATTAACAGTGGAACACTATTAAATAGAGTCACTGTAGAAGAGCCTCTGAAGTTGGAAGGTGCTCAAAACACTACTGGAGAGGAACTGTCTCCTTAAGGTAAAACTGGCCAAGATGACACAGAAGGTATAAGGGCCTTCATTTGTTGATAAGGCCCAACTCAAAGTGAGGAGACACAACTAACAAATATACGAAACATGGAATGTATGAAGTATGACTCTAGGAAAATTGGAAGTTGCTAAAAATTAAATGGAATGCATAAAGATTGATGTCCTAGGCACTAGTGAGCTGAAATGGACTTGTATGGGCCATTCTGAATCTGACAATCATATGGCTTATTATGCCTAGAAAACAAATTCAAGAGGAATGGTGTCATCTTCACCATAAAAAACAACACTTCAATATCTATTATGAAGTATAATTCTGTCTGTTATAGGATAATATCTATATGTCTATATGGAAGATATATTAATGCCAGTAATACTCAAATTTATGTACCAATCAGTAAAGCAAGTGATGGTGAAATTGATGAATTCTACCAGCTTCTTTCATCTGAAATTGGTCAAGCATATAATCAGTATATATTGATAATTATTGGTGATTGGAATGGGAAGGCTGGAAACAAGGAAGAAGGATCAGCAGTTGGGAAATATGTCCTTGGGGATAAAAATGATGTTGGAGATTGCATTATAGAATTTTTCAACACCAATGATATTCATTGCAAACACATTTTTTGAACAACACAAAAATGACAATAAACACAGATCTCACCAGATAAAGTACACAGGAATCACATTGACTACATCTATGGAAAGAGACAGTGGGAAATCTCAATATCATCAGCCAACACATCCCCAGTAGCTGATTGTGGAACAGACCATCGACTGCTCACAAGCAAGTTCAGACTGAAGCTGAAGACAATGAAAGTAAGTTCACAAGAGCAAAAATATGACTTCAAAAACATCCCACCTGAATTTCAAGATCATCACAGGTACAGATTTGGTATGTTAGACACTAATGATTGAAGACCAAATGAGTTGTGGTATGACATCAAAACTATCATAGAGGAAGAAAACAAAAGGTCACTAAAGGACAGGAAAGAAAGACAAGACCAAAATCGATATCAGAAGACACTATGAAACTTGTTTTCCAGGGTGCTGCTGGTTGTGGTGTGCTGTGGAGTCTTTTCAGACTCATAGCGACCCTGCACAGGTTTTCTAAGACCATAAATCATTATGGGTGCAGAAAACCTCATCTTTCTCCCACAGAATATCTGGTAGTTTCAAACTGCTGACCTTGTGATTAACAACCTAACTCATAACCACTACTACGCTATCAGAGCTCCTGCTTTCCAGTGTAATGATGTTAAAATGAATGAAAGAAATTAGGAAGTAAAAGAGCTGAAAGGACAGCTGGAGAAGAAAAGGTCAAGTTATTTTTATTATATAATTTAAATATAATAAATAATAATGTGAAATGGAGTCCTGGTGTGGTACTGTGGTTTAATGTGCTGGACCCACAAGTTTGGCTGTTGAAGCTCACCAGCTGTTCCTCGAAATCCTATACAGGGTCACTATAGGTCATAATCAACTTGACAGCACTTAACAACAACAAGGTGAAACGTTAGGAATTCTTACACAGTAACAAAAATTATTAATTTACAAATGTGTTAGTAAATACACGTCTCATATATGAAAAGAACCCTTGTATTGCTGTGAGTTAGGCACTGTGCTACTAACCACAAGTGGGGAGTTCAAACCCACCAGCTGCTCTGCAGTAGAAAGATGTGGCCCTCTGCTACCATAAAGATTTATAGTTTCAGAAATCCTATACAGGGTCGCTAAGAGTCAGAATCAAAGTAATGTTAGTGGTATTTTTCATTTCTTTCTTTCTTTTCCCTGGGGGTATAATGGATTAAGCATTGCATGCTAACTGCAAGGTTAGCAGTTCAAACCCAACAACAACTCAGCAGGAGAAAGACTAGTCTATCTGCTTCCATAAAGATTAACAATATCAAAACCATAAGGGACAGTTCTACTTTGTCCTATAGGGTTGCTATGAGTCTAAGTTGACTCAATTGTAGTGGGTTATCATACATGAACATGTTTATGATATGATGTTCTTCTGTGACTTTATAAGAAACATGGCAATGAAAAAATAGGATTTTTTATATAGGATAGAAAATAGAGAAATTAATTTATAGCAATAAACACATCAAGGAAAAGGAAACCTTAGCTGCTGAGCCAAAGGCTTCATTGAAGACAATGAGAAGAAATCAGCACTTTCGAGTGCTTGATATATGCTCTCAACACAATATTTTATGTAATATGAAAGTTTAAACTATGAGAGATGATATTTATAGCATTTTGGGGTAAGGAAATTAAAAATGAGAATGATTAAATTAGACTCAAAGAAAAACATTTTGTAGATGTGATGTTTTATTTTGAATCAAAGCCTTTCTTTTTAATTTAAAAACACAATGCTTAGCAGTAGGTATAGTTTGATAGTTGTACAGACAGAAAGCATCAAACATGAAGGCACTCATGTCATGACATAAGAATGGTAGGGTTCACTTGCATTCCCAGGAAACCAAAGGTGTGCATGGAAGCAATTTGTTCCTGAGAAGAATGGGTCAGGATGTAAATGACTTATTCCTAACTGGCTGAGATCACTCACCTCACTGATTACTCACTCACAGCTAAGATAAATGGCCAATCTCTACATTTAAAAGATAGTCAAAATGGAAGCTGATCTTATCTAACATCCTACCTTTCCTTTGTTCTCTATGCATAAGAACTTCTGACACTGTAGATGTGTGGAACACTTTTTATTTTTATTTAGTACTGTTCAATTTAAGCTGTATTATTCCACAGTAAAATTCTTTTCTTTCACTCCTAACAGGGTATGAAATTTTCTTCTTTGACTGCTATCAAGTAATTTTTCATAAGAGAGTAAATAGTCACATGTATATGTTATGAAGGAGAAAAAAAAAAAAAAAAAAAAAAGGTAGTTTGAGGAGCAAATTAGAAAGCAAAGATGCCTGAGGCAAGAACATCAAGGAGAAATGTAACCCAGAATGTTAAAGCAGAGATATAAGATTCTGAACTTGTCTACTGCTGTGGAGATGGAGAAAGGTAAATATATTTGAGGTATTTCAGAGTGTAATATAGAGGATATGATCATTTTTTAATGGAGAGATCAAAGGGGAATTATATTCTGGAACATAAATTTTTAAAATAAAAATGTCTTTAGTAAATACAGTAATCTATGATATTTGCAACTAGAATTATTTTTAAGTGTTAGGAAGATAAGCCAAAACAAGTATCTAAAGGACAAGTTATAAGAGCATACAAATGGGAAAGGCAATAGCGGCATGATTGCTAATTGCTACCATTAGTTTCGTGTTGATGTGGTTGATAAAATTATAGGATTTTTGATGTTGGAGACAAAATGGCATACTGGTGACACACTCTACCCAACCCTTCTACAAAAGAGATCCTAAAGCAGAGTAAACATATACATGATAATCCAGGAACTCAGAGCATCAAATGATAAGGTAAAGAATTGTGTTAACTACCAATTATAAAGACTAGAAAGATGAAGAAGAACAGTTACTGAAGAGAGAGATGGAGCAGGGCCTCACACAGCATCCTACCATTTTGAGACATAGAAGACAACACACCTGGATAGGAGAAGCCAACTTCCTGGAATCTGTTGGGACAAAGACACAGATATGGTTATGCACTGAGTGAAACAATGTGATAAGTGTATGATCTAGTGAAGAAAGTACAGCAAATTGAGTGAGAATACTACTAGCATATCCAACTTGCAAAGCAATAAGGGAGCAAGTGAAAGGGAAGAAAACAGTTATTTAGTAGAGCCCTAATCATTTGGACTGAAGGCCAACGAGGGGCAAACATTTCTGGTAGCAGTTGGAGACACAAGATTCCCACAAGATGCATTAATAATTACTGATGATTAAAGTTCAAAAGCTAGAAAAAAAGGAAGGAGCTGTAGTTGGAAGTATGGATTTCTGTTAGTAGCATAGTGGTTATGAAACAAGCTGCAAGCCGCAAGGTCAGCAGTTCAAAACTACCAGCTGCTCCGCAGGAGAAAGATGAGGTGTTCTGCTCCCGTAAAGATTTACAGCCTCGGAAACCCTGTACAGGGTCACTATGAGTTGGAACTGACTCCATGGCACACAACAACAACAACAACAACTTTCCAACTACAGCTCCTTCCTTTGTTTCTAAATTTTGAATTCCAATCATCAGTAATTATTAATGCATCTTGTTTGCATATTTGATCAATTTCATTCCTGTCATAGTAACCCTCTGGCTGTCAGATTCAAAATGTCCAATAGCAGCCCATTACAGCTCACTGTTGTTGCTAAGCCCTGTCAAGTCGGTTCCCACTCACAACCACTTGTATAGAGTTTCTGAGGAGTGCCTGGTAGGTTTGGACAACCTACCTGGTAATAAATAGTTCTGTGCTTATTGTGCAGCATCACATTGGAGGCTAGGATATACATCTTTAAATATTCTATTTAATTTCTGACAACTTCCAATTTTTTTATATTTATACTTTACACATCCCATGTTATAACTATGAATGGATATTTACAGTTATTTCTTCTCATTTTGTGTTGTGCCATTTCAGCAAATAAAGGTCTCCAAATGCTTTCTTTCATCCACGTCATTAAGTTTAACTATTTTAATGAGGCAGCTCTTCCCCAGATGTATTCTTGAGTGTCTTCCAACCTGAGGTATTCATCTTCTATATTTGACAATGTTACTCTACTATTCATAATGTTTTAATCTTCCTGCACTGTTTCTGACAATGTTCTGCTGCTATTCATAAGGTTTTCCATGGTTAAACACTCAGAAGTAGTCTGTCTCTCTTTTTTTCTGGACTATCACAATATGGAAGCTCCTCTGAAACTGTCCACCATTGGTGAACCTAATGTAATTTAAAAATCTATGGCATTGCTTCCAGAATCACAGCATTATGCAAACTACCACAGCATAACAAACTAACAGACGTGTTAGAGACGTATTTCCACTTGAGAAATGCTGAGTATGCTCTTTCCTTTTTTATGTTGTTGTTAAGTGTTGTCAAGTTGGTTCTGACTCATAGTGATCCTGTATAGGGTTTATTAGGAGTGGTAGGTAACTTTGAACTGCCAACATTGTGGTTCAAACTGACCTTGAGGTCAAGTACTTATCCTACAGTGCCACAACTATATATAGCTGTTGTTGTTATTATTGTTGTTGTTAAGTGCTGTTGAGTTGGTTTAAATGTGCTGGGTTTCTGGTGAGCAGCTGGTGAGTTTGAACCACTGACCTTGTGTTTAGCAGTCCAGTGCTTTTCTTTCAGTGCCACAACACATATATGGAGTCCTGATGTGGTGTTGTAGGATAAGCACAGGGCTACTAACTGCAAGATCCACAGTTAAAATGTACCAGCCACTCCTTGGAAACACTATGTAAGGTCTCTATGAGTTGGAAGTTACTCATTAGTATTTACCACCACCACCAACAACAACTGTGTGTGTGTGTGTATAGCTAGCTAGCTAGATAGATAGATGTGTGTGCATATATGTATAAGTATATATATATGTGTGTGTGTGTGTGTATGTGTGTGCAAATATATATACATATATTTGTTAAGAGTCAGATTCAACTCATAGTGACTATGTTTATGGTTTC
This sequence comes from Chrysochloris asiatica, assembly GCF_000296735.1. Classification (NCBI taxonomy): domain Eukaryota; kingdom Metazoa; phylum Chordata; class Mammalia; order Afrosoricida; family Chrysochloridae; genus Chrysochloris; species Chrysochloris asiatica. The sequence goes on from NW_006408816.1 coordinate 3,061,308, forward strand.
CAAACAGTGGTTACTAAGTTTGAACCACCGACCCTGTGGTTCAAACCAACCTATCCTTTGTGGTTCAAATTGACATGCTAACCTTTAGGTTTGGAAGTCCAGTGCTGATTCTACAGCATCACACCAGAAGCATGTTGTTGCTGCTGTTAAGTGCTATTGAATTGGTTCCAACTCAAAGCAACCCTGTATAGGGTTTATAAGACATGCCTGGTGAACTTGAGCCACCAACCTTGCGATGTATGTGTATACATATACATACACATTCATGAAGTTGAGTCAAAAATTATCCACACTACATTTACATTAAAATGTCATCCACATCCACAGCTGATGACAACATTGAGCATACACATAAAATGATTCTGTTGAATAGACGAGTGACAGTGGATTATGTCACAAATCATTTGCAAATCATCTATGGCTTTGCCTATGAAGTAATCCATGATAGACTTGGGTTTCAAGAAGTTTGTTCAAAAAACTATACTGAAACAACTCAGATAAGAGCATAAGCAGAAATGTTTGGAGATCTATAAGCTAAATTTAGACAGATAATCAAAGAAGGTCAAAGTTTCCTAAACAAAATCATTCCTGGTGATGGGACATGTATTCATTACAATGAGCCTCAGAGTAAAAGGCAAAATATGGAATAGAAACATCCTCAATCACCGACCAAGAAAAAGTTCAAAAGTCAACCATCAGCTGGAAAGTTGATGCTTATAGTTTTCTGGGATTCTCAAGGACAAGCACTGGAACATTATCAGGCAAAAGTTTCAACAAAAATCATCAATGTTCTTTACAGTGAGATGCTCATCTAAGAGCTAAAGCCTAAACTTCAGAATAAATGCAGAGGACTGCTATCCAATGGCCTTGTGATCTTACATGACAATGCACATCCTCACACATCTGTCCACACTGGTGATACTCTGCAAAAACTTACTTTCAGTTTTAAAACATCCTATCTATAGTCTTCATTATGTTTCACTGGACTTACATCAGTTTGGTCCCATGAAATCAGTCCTTTGAGAGCAAGGATTCATCTCTGAGGAAGAAGTGAAGATAGTGGTGCATTCATGGCTCACAGTTCATAAATAGAGCAAAGCTAAAGAATCACAGGATCATATTAGGTGATGCAGAGAAGGCATTTGATAAAACCTGACACTCATTCTGGATAAAACTCTAAATAAAAAAGGAATAGAAGGAAATTTTGTCAGCATAAGTACAGGCTAATACACAAAAGTAACAGCCAACATTGTTATAAATAGAGAAATATTTGAGAGTATTTCACCTGTAAAGCTGAACCAGAATAGGATATCCTCTATCACCAATCCTATTGAACATTGTCAGTCCTAGACAAAACAATAAGGCAAGAAAGGGAAACAAAAGGTATTTAAACTGTTTAGAAAGAAGTAAAACTATATCTATTTATGGATGTTATTTTCTTATACTTTAAAAATCCCAGAAATTCGGCAAGAAAAATACAGGAGTTAATTGAAAGACAGCAATGTTTTGTGTTTATTTGTGTTGGGGGGAAAACAGATTCTCTTACAATATTTTCATTTTGAGATTGACTTATTTCCCCCTGTATAATGTCCTCCATGGTCACCAGTGTTATTAGGCATACTGTGATTTGTTTGTAATTTAACATTGCATAATATTCCGCTGTGTATGTGTACCATATCTTGTTTACCATTCATCCATTTATTGGCACTAAGGTTCTTTCCATCTCCATGCTGTTGTCAGTTGACTCAAAGGTACTAAATAACAATGGCTAATGACCAGGAGCATTCTTTCAAGAGTTTATTGGCCACCACATTGTCTTCTTCGGTGAAATGTCTGTTCATAGCCTCTGCCCATGTTTTAATTGAATTGATTGGTTTTTGTTGTTGAAGTGTTGAAGTTTTCTCTACATTTTTAAAGTTCATTCCTTATTGTTATGTTGTTGATGTTTTCTATATATTTTTTTGGTTAATCCTTGTTGTTTTCAGTTTGTTAAGTGATGTTGAGTAGGCTGTGACTCATAGTAACCTTGTTTCGGGTTTCTGAGGAGCAGATGGTGAATTTGAATCTCTAACTTTGTGATTCAAACTGACCTTGTGGTCCAGTGCTTATTCACACCACGACTTTTTTCTAGAATATGTCATTTCCATTTATCTTTTTCCAATTCATAAGTCATCTTTGAACTCTTTCCAAGAAGTCATACGAAGTCCATGAATATTTAATTTTCAGAAGGTCCCAGCCATCTAGTTTATCTTCTGTTTGTGCACTTTTTATTTGATAGCCTATTTATGCCATAAGTTACTGAAGTCCTACTGTCTTCTCTTATTATTTTTGTTGTTAGTGCCATTGAGTCAGTCCCAAATCATTGTGATGCTGTATAGGGTTTCCAAGGAGCAGCTGGTGGGTTGGTACCACTGACCTTGTGGTCAGCAGTACAGTGCTCATCCTACAGCACCACACAAGAACTCTATCCTATAGGGTCACTATATTTTGGAATCAAATTGAAAATGGTGGACTAAGGTTGTTCCTATTTTTTTTTTCTTTGATTATATTTATGGTTTGAGGTTTTATATTTGGGTCTTTGGTCCAACTTGAAATATTCTTTGTATATGGTGTGAGCTATAGAGCTTGTTTGATTTTTGGGTAAGTAAATATTCAGTTCTGCCAGAACCATTTGTTAGAGATACTTTTTTCCCCCACCATTTAATGTATTTATGCTCTTTGTGAAAGATCAGTTGTTTAAAAGTGGACAGATTTATTTCTGTGTAATCAATTCTGTTTGATTTGTCTGTGTCTGTTCTTATAATGCTATTGTTGTTAAGTTCCCTTGAGTCAGTTCTGAATCATTTGTAGTTGTTAGGTGCCATTGAGTTGGTACTAACTTATAGTGACTCTATATAAAATATATGTCAGAATGGACTGAGTTAAAGACATGCAACTTCAAATACATGGTAACATGGTAAATCAGACTGATTAAAACAATTGGACATGTTTTGTAATATATACATCAGTAAAACATTTTAAAATTCAGTAATTTATCATAATGATTTCAAATTTTAACATCAGTACTTCAACTGCATAGGTAGATACTGAGAACAATAAATTATTTCATTTTATAAAATATAGTTTATGAAAAGATAAATGTTTTCTGAATGAATGTTCTAATATTTCTATCCAAATCAGTGGATCTAAGATTACTATTTCAAGAATTGGATTTTAAAATATATTTCAAATAGTTATCTTTCTTTTAAATGTACAGTTTATTGATTGTTTCCTTATGGTTCCCACCAATTAGTTTCTTGTTTGCTGACAATATAGCTGCATGTATTCAATGATGGTATACCTCCTCTAAGAGACAAACACAGATGTCTGTCATGCTCTTAGAGGTCAAGTATACATATAGAGGTCCTTTCCTGAAAGACATTGCATAATAAATTGGCTTAATTTAGCAAACAATAGGTATGTCATATATTCAAATAAAAAAAAATTGGAGTTTTTGAACCTCTATAAAATCACTAGGCTTTTGTAAACACACACATACACACAAAAAAAGAAAGAAAGAATAAAACAATCTTATTTTATTTCTTGGCCTTTTAAATTTTTATGTTTCAGTGCTCCTCAAAGGGAAAAAGTATTTCTTCATCTATCTGGATGATAGATTTTAACCAGTATAGTAAATCTCAATTCAGGGCTGATTAAAATGGTTTATGTGTACCTCATTTATTGTATTTATAATAAAATGATATTAAAATAATGAATATTAGAAACAAGTCTAAAATACGATGTTCATTTGAAAGAAAAGTATTGTTTCTCACACTCAATAGTTGTGGTAAGTCCCACTATGGAACTATAGGATAAGCATTGGACTGTGAACTGAAAGGTCAGTTGTTCGAATCACCATTTTCTCCTTGGAAATACCATATGGGCTTGACATGAGTCATAGCTGACTGGACAGCACTTAACAACATATATATGTCTTTGTTAATTGTCATTGGGTCAGTTCCAACTCAAGGGCCCCTATATACGATTTCCAAGGAGAA
>NW_006408816.1:3066185-3072701 GCF_000296735.1 Chrysochloris asiatica
TAATAATATATTAATAATAAAGTAACAACAGAGGATGCGGCACTACAGAGATAATCTGCATGTTGGGGTATGTGTGTAGGTATACAGTATAAAAAACAGTAGTGAAACAGCTTTTAAAACAGTCTAGATAGAAAATGTAGAAAAAAAGAGGTCATATTTAAAGAGTAAGACTCTTGTTTCATTATTGGCTTGCTTATTGTAAAGGAAATTTATGAGGTAACTATATGATAACAGTAATAATTGGGTAATACAGAAGAAGATCATAAAGAGATGACTACTGTAGAAGATGATGAGCCTGGTGTTGGAGAAGATGGGCCTGGTGCTGAAGTTATGGTTAGAATCTTCTGCAGGAGAAGAGGGATTTCACTAGAGGAGTCAATTTCTCGAAGTACACATCAAGGGAAGTTCATACAGGTTTTGGCTTTCTCATTATAAATGACCTTATAGCTGAAACTCTCAATAACTGTATGGTTAACCTCTCTATCTTGCCTTGCAACTTCATCATCCCGACTTCAATGACATAAAAGGCTTCAGTTAAGTCTTTCATCAAAAACATTTTCTGTTCAGGTGATTTTAGGTACTGGTCTTCTTCTACAAATGCTGTTATCCATTGCTCTGCTTCTATAATGTCTTCACTTATTAGTTATTTATTTTCAATGAAGATCATTTTGTTTCCTTTGATGCACCATCAGTACTTGCATTGGCTATATATGCTTCATTGACAGGGTTACCAGTATAAATAAGAGGAAAAATTATGCCAAATACAAAGTTTTTCACACAGCACAGGCAGATGATGTTCTTTCTCAATTCTAGAAACCACTGAAGACACACATTGTTTTTGTGAATCGAATTGCTGGGGACAGCATACGCAGACCCTGGGTTGATCAGTGGCCCTGTGATATGGACAAAAATCCAACCCCGTGGCCCTCCTCAGGACTGCGAGCCATGGACCCTGAGGGCCAAAGGAAGTGACCTCCTGATGTCCCGGGTTCATTGGTTTTTGCGAACTCACTGGTTGGCTACCTCTGTATAATTTTCTTTGGACCCAATATTGTTCATTCTATGCTTCTAACTCCAGTAATTGTAGCTTCTGAGAAAATGGTTTATTTTACAATGCCTCCACTGTGTTGGCAGTGCGTGGAGTCCTGGGAACAAATCTTTCTGAGGAACAAGCGATAGCCACCTGGGATGAATGTCAAAACTACTCCTTATTTGATTATTCAGTTATGTTTGATACCCATGAACAATATGGGTTTGAAAGCCCTTTTTAGAGTCCAGGCAGTAAAAGTTTCCTTATATAACTTAGAAAGGCCAGGAACAGGTATATTGGGAATATGACAAAAGGTTTTTAGAGAAAAACTTCCCAAGGTTTGTACATAAAGTGGAATGGTAAATTCTGGGAATGTTGGATTAGAGGATAATAGTGGCAGCCCCATTAAACTGCCTCTGAATATAATCAGTTTAACCCAGATGCTCTCCTTCCTCCTGAAAGTATATAGAAATGTGATAATTAAGAACAATGTAGCATTTTAGATATAGATAAATGAAGCCTGGTGCCTGAGATCTTGCTCACAAACAAAAGTTTGCAAAGTGTACAGAGACAGCGTGGCTCCTTTCAGGAACCTTGCTTTATGTTAAGTATCCTTAAGAAACCGCACGTCACTGCTCTAGATCATTTAAGCCTAAAAATTAATATATAACAGCTTGATTGAACCTTTTTTCTGTAAAAATAAAAATGTTAGATTGTTAAGAAAAACTATGAAAATATTTTAAAAGTTGTTCCTGTGAATCATTATGTCCTGCTTTGAATGATTAATCACATTTCAGTTCCGTATCCTGCCTTAATTACATCCTCCCTTTGTGACATCCTCCCTGAGTGAATTACATCCTTCCTTTGTAACAAATCCCTCCCTAAAAGAGAGAATAAAAGACTGAGGTAGAGTTAGATCTGTGTGCAATGCTGTGCAATGCTGGGAAAAAATGTTTGTATATCTGTTTACCTGCCAGCTTGCATCATATCTATGTGTCTGTCTTTTTTGTATACATTTCTTCTCTCTCTTTCTCTATCCTTTCGCCGCCAGATCTCCCTTCTTCGTGACACCCACACTTCCTTGTGGAGGCTGGAACCCGACAAAGGACCTCAACATTCCTGGCGCCCAATGTGAGGCACGAAGATTAGGGTAAATAATTGCACTCGGTCTGGTAAGGACCCTGTTCAGGGAATTTGCCATCCCTTCAGTCAAAGAGTAGGGCTGGGAAGGAACAGGAAGGAATTGAAGAGGATGGATCAGATAGAATCCAGTCCTCTTTCAGTGTATCTTGAAATTCTTAAGAAACTTCTGCAGAAAAAGGGAATTCATTTTGATGAAAGAAACTTTTCTGATTTTTTAAAGTTTATCCAGATGATTAGTCCCTGGTTACCTGAGAATGGAACATTAGATGAATCAGATTGGAAAAAGTAGGCCGTGCTATGAAACTTTGGCTTATAGATCATAGACATGACAGCGACGATCTTATTCCTGATAATGCTATCACTTATTGGTATATTGTTAAACAAGCTCTTACTCGTGCTGAAACTGATTTGCTTGATGGGTCTGAGAATGATTTTTGGCATTGTGATGAGTCTTCATCGCTCCTAAATGAAACAAAACCAAAAAAACTTACTAAAAAACACCCAGCCCCTAAGTACATAGTGGACTTAGCTGATGTGCAGGAGGAGTCCAATTCTTCTAGTCCAGATTCTGAGAAATTGCGTCCTGAAGATGAGATTACTGTAGAGGAGGAAGCCGCTCGTTATAATGAGCCAGGTTGGTCTTCTAATCGCCCCCACCCATGGCTTAAAGGGGCAAAAAGTGAGTCTGTGCCACAGCGTTCTTGCCTCCAAGCAGCTATGAAAGAGACCTGTCGGCAGGGTGACCCCTTCTTTTCTTTCCCCGTCATGTATGATAAAGATGATGAACCGGACTGGGAACCAGTCTCTTTTAAGGTACTAAAAGATTTGAAAGAAGGTTCCACTAGATATGGTGCTACTGCACCATATGTCCTATCACTTCTAGAAATTTTGTCCGGTTTACATCTCATTCCCTCTGATTGGCAAACGGTAGCTTATTCTTGTTTGTCTGGAGGACAGTTTCTGATGTGGAAAGTTAATTATGAGGATGAGGTCAGAAAATTGCTCTCTGAAAAAGATCTCAAAACTGACGAGTATGAAATAAAGGGGTTTCCTGTTTATACGGGTATAGGAAGATGGGCCTCACTAGATCGACAGCTGAACATTCCCCGGGATATTTTGGTAGAGATTTCCACTTGTGCTTTAAGAGCCTGAAGCACTCTCCCCTCCGCGGAAAATCGACTGACTCCTTGATCTGAGGTATAACAGGGATCTAGTGAGCCCTATGCTGATTTCATTGCTCGTCTTACAGATGTAGTCACTAAATCTATAGCTGATAATACAGTTGCTGATATAGTGATAAGGCAACTTGCTTATGAAAATGCTAATAAAACCTGTCAGACTCTTCTTAAAACCAGCACGAGAGATGCTACTATAGGAGATTATGTTAGACTGTGTGCAGATTTTTCTCCAGCTATGGCTCAAGGTTTTGCAATTGCAGCCACATTACAAGGAAATTTCCTTGGAGGAGTTCCCTCTCAATTAAAAAAAAGAGAGGGACACTCCAACAGCAACTGCTCTTCATGTGGCTAGCCCGGACATTTTCATCAGGACTGTCCCCAGGAAAAGGGTATTTCCTGACCGGTTCAGTATCAATCCACAGGACTGGCCCCAGCTACTATTTGTCCACGGTGTGAAAAAGGGTTTCATTGGCAGAAAGATTTTCATTCTAAATTTCATAAAAATGGTAATGTGCTAAGACCACCACAACAGCTGCAGGGAAACCGCCCTTGGCCCAGTCCTGGGCCCCTCAAATAATGGGGACATCCTTAGCCAATCCATTCCAGCCCAAGCAATTACAAACACCATTGACAGCCTTTTTAGAGCCACACCACAGAGTGCAGGATTGGGCTTGTATGCCTCCTCCTCAGTCATATTAACTCCAGACTCACCCATTATGAAAATTCCCACTGGTATTTTTGGCCCTCTTCCCCCTGAAACTGTGGGTCTAATTATAGGAAGAAGCTCCTCCCCCTTACAAGGCATTCTTGTTTTGCCAGGAGTTATAGATGCAGATTATACTGGAGAATTAAACATTTTAATTGAGTCCCCTACAAAAACTCAACAGATATATGCCGGTCAATGCATTGCTCAATTACTATTATTACCTCTAGTTAAACAAGGCTTAACTCTTACTAATGGCTATGCAGTCTGATGCATTAACCCACAGTGCCACACCAGGACTCCTGGTGTTGTGTATAGTAGGCAAAAAATTAATCAGTAGGTTTTAAGATTGTAACTGATGCACATTCAGACATTGGAAGAAGTCCCATAAATCTGATGACATATGGGCTATTAATATGGGTGTGATCAAACAATTTCCATAAGAGGGAACCAATCTGAGTGAGCATCCCCACTTAGAGTGTTATCCAGATGTAATCATCCCACAGTTGTTGATAAAGACCTACAATGGAAATAGCACAATTGCTAGGTGCAAATGATTCCTGAGCTTGCTTTTCTGGGGTGATTAATTTCTTTAGCTGGGTTATATTAAGATTAAAGATTATATTATGGCCTGGATGTCACTCAGATCTGAATGTTGTTGTTGTTTTTAAGTGCCGTCGAGTTGATTCTGACGCATAGCGACCCTGTATAGAATTTCCAAGGAGCAGCTGGTGAGCTTGACCCACCAACCTTGCATTTCAAATGACTTTAAAGTCTGACGTATTAGCCCACAGTGCCACATCAGGACTCCCAGATCTGAATAGAGGCCACTTATTAATGGAAAATCTAGCAATAGTAACTTCCTATCGTAAAGAACTAGTCATCTGTTATTCTTGAATCCATAATTGAAAGATACACCAGGAAAAGCTGGACTGAACTTGAAATTGGGAATACGTCTCACATCCATCAATTAATTCTTTTAAAATGGTAAGCATAAGCATCTACCCAGCCTAAGAACATACTAGTAGAAGAATGACTGTAACAAAGATAAAAAGGTAAAGAAGTACAATTTCAATCCTGGTCCAGGATTTTGGGTCACACTTGCGAACCCCTATACAGGGTCACTAAGAGTAGAAACCAACTGAAAGGCACATGACAACAACAACATCTACAAAATGGTAGTGTGGAGACTCCATACAATAAGCAGTGACTTCAAGCTATGAAGTCCTCAGTTCAAGTCTGCCATCAGCTCCACAGGATTAAAAGTAGGCTTTCCACTCCTATGAAGATTTAAAGCTTTGGATACTTTATGCAGGGTCACTATGGGACTTAAAAACATCTAGAAAACATATAACCAGTCCCTGGATTACATCTTGCCCGGTAAATGGTGGTGGTGGTTTGTGGTATATGCCATAGAGTCAGTTCCAACTCGTACAACCATGTATAGGGTTTCTAAGCCTATATATAGATCTTTACAGAAACAGATAGACTCATTTTTCTTACTCAGAGTGAAAGGTAGATTCGAACTACCAACCTTGCAATTAGCAGTTCAGCTCACAACCACTATATTCTAAGAAGACCTTCAGTGAGTTGGATTGACACAGTGCAGCAATAATGGGCTCAAACATAGTAATGATAGTGAGGATAGTGCAGGACTGGATACTGTTTTAATCTGTTTTGAATAGCGTTGCCAATAGTTGGAACTGACTCTAAGGCACCTAATGGCAACATCCAGGAAATATAGGAACTCTTCAAACTAAACAATAAAAAATGTGTCATGTATCTCCTAGTCCCCCTCTCTAGGAATCGGGGGAATCATACTCAACTGTTGTCACTACTTCTCAAGTATGCAAGCTCACTGGACATTTACTCGTAAGATTTATTGAAAAGTGATAAAAAACTTCAGGGACAGAAGTGGGTCTGTCACCAAGAGTAGAGAATACACACTGAAGAATTGGGAAGCAAGGTTTAATAAACCCAGGGCTCCTCCCCTAGAGGAGTTGTTCTGAACAGGGGGAGGGTTTAGGAGATCTTAATTAGGTTTCTTCAGTCTTTTTCTACATGTGTATCCTATGTTGAGTCAGGGTTTTTTAACTCTTATGCAAGGGTAATATTAATGATATTACAATAAGCCAGTATACATCAAAACGTTCTGTGTAGGTGTATCCACGTCATAAACCACAAGGTATGTCCAGGAATTTTGTCGTTGGTTTTCCTGGTTCTCAATACATTTATTTATTTGGATTCCACATTTCCTTTGATATGGGCCAGGGAGGGAGGGGCTCAGGATATCCCTAACCTGTTCCTATCAAACTTAACAGTTCAGCTAAGAAATGGCAAAGATCTTGAGTAGACAAGTCTTCAAAGATATGTAAATGACCATCAAGCCTATGAAAAGATATTTAAATAACATTAGTCAACAAAATCACAATGAGATACCACTTTACATCCACTAAGAAGGC
>NW_006408816.1:3072871-3077472 GCF_000296735.1 Chrysochloris asiatica
AAAGAAAGAAAGAGAAAAGAAAAGAACAAATTTTAGAGAGAATATGGAGAAATAAGAACACTGGTACTTGGTGTTGTTGTAACAATGGTGTTGTTGTTAAGTGCCATCAAGTGGGTTCTTGACCCATAGTAATCCTGTAGAAGGTTTCTAAGCATCAGCTGATTAGATTGAACCCTGACTTTGTGATTTAAACTAACTTTGCAGTCCATCACAGTAACCTACAGGACCACACCTGAACTCCTGGTGTTAATATAAAATGGTTAGCCATGCCTGAAAATAGTTTGATGGTTCTAAAAATGTTAACCATAGAAATACCATATAATTTAGCAATCCCAATCCTTTTATGTATGCATACGTATATAAGAAGGATTTAAAAAATTATTTGAATAATTATATTTTCATTGTAATTTTTATCAACTTTTTGAAGCCCCCTTATGTATGATGATGTTGTTGTTGTTGTATGTGCCATGGAGTTGGTTCCGACTCACAGTGACGTTGTACAGGGTTTCCGAGGCTATAAATCTTTACGGGAGCAGCCTCATCTTTCTTCTGCGGAACAGCTGGTAGTTTCGACCTGCTGACCCTGAGGTTAACAGCCCAATTTGTAAACTATACTTTAATTCAAGCCTTACTAAGCAAATTATTTTAAAGTTTCCTATTAAACTTTAATTTTAAATATACATGTATTTTCCACATATTGCAGAGTAGTCTGGAAACCAGCTATATCTGACATTGTTATTTTATATTAAATTCTTAATAGTTTCTCGGTTTTATGAAGAAAAGATTTTTGAACAAGTAGCTTTGAAAGTCAATTTAAGAAGTCTGTTAAAAAATATGTAAGTTTTATACTATATTTCAAGCACTGGAATTATTCACAGTAGCTAGAAAATAATCATATTTTTTAAATAACAATTTTTATGCCTTTTGTTAATATAAAAATTGCCATTTTCCTTTTGTACTGCCTAGAAGTTTTAATTTTGATGTTTAAAATCTCGCTTAGACTTTTATATAAAGGAGAAGCCATGTAATTGGATCCTACTGAAAGTCAGAGTAATAGTTTCATTTTGAATTATTTTAGAAATTAGCATTTTAGAAACTGTACTAAATTGTACACATAATTGTGAATCCAATATGGCCTTTGGAATGCTCACTTGTCTAAAAATGAAGATATTTATAAAGAAAGAGCAGTCATCTCCCTGTAAATTACCTCTGTATTACATCAGCTGAGTGAGCATGCAGAATCAATTTTCTCTTGGTTTTCTTGCAAATACAGATGGGAATGTTTGAAAAAATTTACCGAATTCTAAAAATAACTAGTAATCACTGCAGTCTTCACTTGTCAATCAACAATGATTATATATGTTACCAACTCACATTTCAAGATTTGTCCTTCTTTTGGTTATGTTGAAATTTAGCAAATGAATTACATACTTATAATGTTAGCAACAACAACACAATTAATGAGATCAAGCTTGACTCAGTGTCAAATTTGACACAATCGCAACTGATTGCCAGATTCAAAAAGTGCCATGAACACAATAATCAATAGCAGCAAAGTGTAAAATAATTAACGTGGAATAGTTGGGCCTCCTTTACAGAATCACATCATTTTTCTTCATGACAGTTTTAAAAATGTGCTAATTTTTCTATTTTTATAAATGATTATAGCATTTTCTAGTTAAGTATTTTTAAAGATAGGACACCTGGGGCGGTCCTGTATGATCAGTACTGGACTGCAAATCAAAAGGTAGGTCTTTCAAACCCACCAGGTGCTCCTCAGAAATCTTACACAGGCTCCGTATTAATTTCACAACTAATTGTCTTTATTTTAGCATTTCTTGCAGTTCTAATAAGCAAAACTTTCATAAAAATATGAAAAATGCTTTTCCATCTATTAAAAGCCAAAATGACTTAGCTTGGGGCCAGAATCAGCTATACAATCATCAGAAAATAATTTACAACATATACTTTGTTGAAGGATAGAGAATTGTTGACTAAATAAATTGTACTCTTTAGAAAATGGTGTTCTTGTTATTAAGTGCTGTCAAGTTGGTTCCCATTCATAGTGACCCTGTTTAGGATTTCTGAGGAGCGGCTGGTAAGTTTGAACCACCTAGCTTGTATTTCAAACTTACCTTCCAGTCAAGCACATTAACTCACAGAGCCACACTTTAGAAAACATAGGTTTTAAAATTCTTAAACATTCTAATTTTCACTTTCACCACTTGTGGCCTGCATGATACTGTTAACGCTGGAAGTTATGTCGCTGCTATTTCAAATACCAGCAGTTCCACCTATGGTGCATACTTTTCTGGAGCTTCAAGACATACTAGTAAGAGAGTTCTGCCAATCCATGAATGTGAGTCAAAAATTATCTGCACAATCATTATATTAAAACTACTGATGTCTGCACTGCCTTATCAGCACTTCCCATTCAAGGGCACTGCTATGCAAGTGTGAACGTGGGCAATTGTAAACAAAATTTGGACTGATTTGCGAAGGAAGGTAAAAGTTTCTTTTAAAAAAATCTTTACTGTAGATAAAACATCACTATAAGCCTGAGAGTAAACAGACCAGTATGGAATGGAAGTATCCTCAATTGCTGACCAACAAAAAGTTCAAAAGTAAACCATCATTTGGAAAACTGATACTTACAGTTTTCTGAGATTCTCAAGGGCCAGTATTACAACACTATTAGGAAAAAGATGCAACAACCACCATTAATCTTTACAGTAGATGTTTACTGAAGAACTGAAGTTTAAACTCCAGAATAAATGTAGAGGACAATTAACCAAAGGCATTGTGATCTTACAAGACAATAGACATCCTTTGTTGCCACTCTGCAAAATCTTCATTTTGAGGTGTTAAAGCATCCTCCCTATTCTCTTGACTTGCATTATTACATTTTCACCTGTTTGGTCCCCTGAAAGCAAACCATTAAAGACAAAGATTCACCTCTGATGATGAAGTGAAGATAGCAGTGCATTTGTGGCTCACAGATCAGCCTAAAACATTGTTTGATACACGAATACAAAAGCTTGTTGACAGATGGACAACGTGTATTGAAAAATAAGATTATGTTGAAAAATGATGTGTTTGTCTTTTCTAAGTAATTAAAATAAATTCTACAACCAGAGTGTGGATAATTTTTGACTCAACTTTGTGCTTCCAAAATGTATCCAATGAAAATGTTATAGTTCACAACAGAACATTGTCCGTATTGAGTTCTTTGTATTTAATGTTTTTTTGTTGTTTTTGTTTTTTAAAAAAAGAACCTTTAGACTCACAGTCATCCTAAATATTTCATCTGTGGGTGGCTATTATAAATGGTTTTGTTTTTACTATTTCCTTTTCAGATCTGTGTTTTCCATATAGAGGAATCCAACTAATTTTAAAAAGTTTTTTTTTTTTAATTGATCTTATACCCTACTACTTTGCTAAATCCTTCAGTGAACTGCAGTAATTTTCTTGTCGAGTCTTTGGGATTGTCTTTGTATGATATGACATCATCTGCAAATATAGAGAGTTTTACTTCTTCTGTGCCAATCTGGATGCAGTTAATTACCCTATCTTGATTTGATATGGAGTTGTATTAAGTTTCTTTGAGTTACCATGTATTTATTAATTTTTCCCCAGTCTAAAACAATTTGTTTTATTTGAAATCCAGCTGAACTTTGAAATCAACTTGAATTCCTTCTGTAACTTTACTGTTCCCCCTTTTTTACTTTGTATTTGTCTTCATTATAAATTGACATCTCTGGTTCCCTATTTTCAGTACGTAGGTTTGTTTTACTTTGGACACATCTATACCTGGATTGAACTCTGGCTGGTCATGTCAAGAATGTCAATCTCTGGTTGTTGTCTGCTGTTGTTTCTCAGACCAAAATACTCCCTTTAATATTTTTTGTAATGTTGACTAGTTTTCATAAATTCCTTTAATGGATGTTTATTTAGAAATATTCTAATTTTGTTGTTGTATTTGAGGGAAATTTTAAAAATTATTTATTTATTTATCTATCTATTTATTTATTTATTTTTGTTACCTTTGTTAGCAACTTTTTTTTTTCTTTCAGAATTTTGTGTATGTTTCCATTCTTGTGCCTGCATGATTTCTGCTGAGAAATCAGAACTTAGTCTTATTGATTTTCCTTTGTAGGTTACATTGCAATTTCTCAATTGTTTTCAGGACTCTGTCTTTGATTTTGGAGAGTGATTATGACATATCTTGGTGATTTTCTTTGTGGTCTATCGTGTTTGGGGTTTGTTACATTTTTTAACTGCTTACCTTCTAATATTTCATGGCGTTAGGGCTATTTTTTATTTTTTAATAACAGCTCTTTAACAATGTTTTCCGTGCTTTTCTCTGTCTCTTCCAGTTATGGAATTTTAACCACCCTTATTTTTTTTTCTTCATGCTGTTCCACATGAATCTTTTTTCAGATTGTTCTTCTAGCTTAGTAGTATTGACAGATCAATTTCCAAGCTCACTAATTTGGTCTTCCAGTTATACAAATCTACTCCTTTGCCCTTTCAATGTAATGTCCATTTCTGAAATCTTAGTCTTAATCTTCTGCATTATTATTTGCAGGTTTTGTGTTATC
>NW_006408816.1:3081745-3083390 GCF_000296735.1 Chrysochloris asiatica
CTTTTCAGGAGTTTGTAGCTCACTTGTTACAAGCAGTGGGATGGACTATCTCCAATGCCCAGGTTGGACAGCTGATAATGAAACAATTGGCCTTTGAAAATGCTAATAAGTATTGTAAGGAGGCCCTTCAGCCTCACCAGAAGTGAGCTAGCTTACAAGAAATGATCAGGCTTTGTGCCAAAATTGGACTATTTTATGTGCAGGGAGTGACACTGGCTGGTGCAATGCAGCAAGCCTTTCAATGGAGGACTAGCAACAACTGTGGAGCCTGTTTTACCTGTGATAAGGAAGGTCATTTTACAAGAGACTGTATGTAGGCAGTGGCAGAAGGCAGCTAATTATCTTACCATTATACCTGGTGGACTAGACATTATTCATGGATAGAATAAGTTACATGGAGAAAGGGACTCAGAGCAGAGTATTTGATACTAACCTTAAAAGACCTGGTGAACACACCCTCCATATACAGAGTAGACAAGGATGGGCAACTTGGACATTGACTACCCAAAATAATGGGCTTCAAAAGCAAGAAGTGACTGGCTTACAAGCTTTCAAGAGAGAGCCTAGATCCAGAGAGCATGGAGGAAGGTAGAATCTCCACTGAGTAGTAGCCAATCTGTCTGGGCAGGGCTAATGAAAGATGAGGATAGGTCTCCTGTGGCACTGTGGTGAGTGATTGTTATTAGGACTGACTGCAATGGTTGGAAATGAGAGGGTGGACATTTTGTAGCAAAAGGAAGGGTGTGATTGACTATGCAGTCCAGGAGCAGAGGTCCCTGGAACCATCAAGGGAGAAAAGCAGAGTGTGAGACCCTACCCAAAGAGGCAGTAACGCCAGAGATGGAGGCATGGACGACGACATGGAGAGATGGAGAGGCTGGGGACTTTAGATCCAGAGAGGGAGAGGGGCTGTGTGCTGATAACTGGGGGCAGGGGGGCAGACTTACAGAGTATACCCTTTGGTTGGTTGATGATCCATGGAGGGGATTGTAACCATAGCAATGAAATGAGAGGAAGAATGTAAAGCTAATGTTCTCCCATGTAAACTATCACATAATTTACAATAAAACTTTAAAAAAGAACCCTGTATAGGGTTTCCAAAAAAAAAAAAAGACCTGGTGGAGGCAGTAGCCCTCCTACCAGGGACCTCAGCTCAAAAGGCCAAAATGATTACACTGACAAGGGCATTAGAAATGTTGACAGGAAAGACTATGAATGTGTACCCTGAGGACTTGAGATGGACTGAGGTAAAAGGATTTGAGAGACAGGTTACAGAATGAAAGTGAATGACAATGGAATGGTTCTGGTTATGAGAGGTTGAAGGATAGAAAGTAAATGACAATAGAATAGTTCTGATCCTGTGAAAACTAGTCCCTGCTCTTCTTAAATGAGTCCATGAAATGACCCACTATGGAAAAGAGACCCTGACTAAATTTGTTAAGCCTTGTCTCCATATTGGAAAAGCAAAAATCTATCAGGATGTTAGCTTGAACTGTTTTGTCTGCATCGAGAACAATCCCAAAACAAGCCCAGGACAAAAGGCGGGCTTGCACCAATATCAAGGTAAACAACCCTTTGAAAATTGGCAGGTCGAGGCCCTTAAATACAGAGAAGATATTCAATGTCATGCCTCATTTTCCCATAT
>NW_006408816.1:3084125-3085974 GCF_000296735.1 Chrysochloris asiatica
ATAGGTCCGAGTCATAGTGTCTCCATCAGAGTGCTGTGTCCCACCTGGTCCTAACTTTACTTATTTCATTTTGTGTCTATGTCTTCCTTTTTTTATAATCTCCTGTTGCCCCTACTTGGGTTTAATCTCTCCATGAAGGTTGCAGAATATAGCCTCTGGTGGGACATAATAATATATATAGTCAATCTAAGATTTACCTTATTATTAAAAATAAATAAAAATATTTAACTGTAATTTTTGTAATTTAATAACAAAACAAAATATGAGGTTATGTCAAAGATAAACGTTTTAAAAAGAATTTTATTAAATTGTTAAAATCATAAAGTTTTCATCTGAATTCAAACTAATTTTTGTTTGTTTGTTTCAGTTCTTTGTATTAAAACAACAATGGACTCTAGCAAGATGAGGGACTAGGAAAACATATTTCACAGATCATCAACAAAGATATGAGAGACCAAATGAAACAAACAGGATGATAATCCTGAAACCCTGAGCTTCAGAGGAAATGTAGGAGAGGATTAAAGAATTACTGGAAGAAGAAGATTAGCATCAGTGGGAAAGGTAGGAGACTGCTGAATGATCCACCATCCAGATGCAATTGACAGCATCTTGAACATTTGTGTGAAGCTTCAGAGACAAATGGCAGCTTGATGTCACAGACACAAACCTGGGACTGGTGATTAAAAAGGTGTGATTCTTGCTTCCCATGCTCTACTGGTGACTAAATATGTGGCCAGTCCCTATACATCCACCCCAATGCAACCCCTGATCTCCAGCAGTTCTGAGCTGCCCAGTTCTGAACTAAGCCAGTGTTAGGTAAGTACCACATAAGACAGATTGGTGCCTGGATTCAGATGGACTCTGCTTGAGAACTACAGAACCCAGAGTTATCAGGTCAGATTTAGACTAATAGGAACTTTCACAACCAGATACCCTACCTTCTGGTCCTGAAAAAAAACATTGAACTTAGGTACTTTGAGGACCTGTATGAACTACTTCAGGATTAGGTTCCATGAACATAGACAAAACCTAAACCTATAGGAACTACATCTAGGGCTCATAACACTGCTATTTCATCTCTCACATGAACCCCTTGGCAGGCAGGAATCTCCTAGAGTTTTCTCCTTTCTGGATCCAGTACTTCCATTGTTGCTGTTTTTTCCCTCTTAAGCTATTTTTGTGTGTTTATTCTTCTTTCTTCCCCTCTTTCCTTTCCTTTGTTTTTATCCTTTCTGTCTGTTTTCATTTTGTCTTCTTTTTTTGTTTCTCTGCCCCATTACTTCATTTTTTTCCCCATGATATTTCTGTACTATTCTTTAGTCTCTTTTTTTGCCTTTCATGTCTGAACATTGTTTAGTTGTGTTTTTTTTTTTTTTTTTTTCTCTCTCTCTATTGTTTGTCTCTTCTGCAGCTTTATTTTTCTGTCCCTCTTTTCTTTCTGGCTATTATTTTTATCTTGTCACTACCTGTACTTTTTCTTTTTTCCTTTATCATTTTCTTTTTTAAAGCAGTATGCTTATTTGTGTTTCTCTGCTATTCATAAGGTTTTCAGTGACTAAATATTTAGAAATAGTTCATTGCTCCTTCTTCCTAGATCATCTGAAGAACAGATTTGATACATTAAACACTAAAGACAGATACCAGAAGAGTTGTGGGATGACATCAAGAACATCATACATGAAGAAAGCAAACAGTCATTGAGAAGACAAGAAAAAGGGAAAAGGTCAAAATGGATGTCAGAAGAGACACTGAAACTTGCTCTTCAGCATAGAGATGCTAAAACAAATGGAAGAAATTATGAGTACAAGAGCTGAACAGAAAATGTCAAAGGTCAGCTCAAGAAGATAAA
>NW_006408816.1:3086829-3101572 GCF_000296735.1 Chrysochloris asiatica
CATGTTTGGTAGGGTAGAGGGTCAGAGAAAAAGAGGAAGACCCCCAAAGAGATGGATTGGTCAGGTGGCAACATCGATGGACTCAAGCGTGGCAACAATAGTGAGGTTGGCCCAGGATCGGGCAGTGTTCCGTTCGAATATGCATAAGGTCGCTATGAGTCGGTACAGACTTGATGGCCCCTAACCACAACAACAGCATGCTTATTTGTGTTTGTTTTGCTTTCATGTGTGTGTCTGTGTTTACGTTTTCGTTTCTTGCCCAACACAACTGGAGAAAGCAATCATGACCATACAACCCAGTTACTACCTTACCCTCTGCAGTTTTACCCACCAAGCAATAGCCAGTTCCAGCTTCTATACCAATTGATCAACAGCAGATTGCAGGCAACACCAGTGACATCTAGCCTAAACTGAGTTGCACAGACAGTAAATGGAGAACTGTGCATATTATTCCGTTCCCTAATTAATCCACCAGAAGACAGTTTGTAACAGCCCAAGAACACAGCAACATACAATCACCAATTAAATACAAATATAATGACACCAGAATGTATTAAAGACAACAAAGAATTTTAGCTCACATAAAGAAACAAATGAAAGTGGCTCAAACAAGTGACCAAGATGAAGATTCGGAAAATGTTTCTAAGTATGAGAAGGTATTAGAATTATATGAGAAATAATTCTAAAAAATGATATTTAGGTGTCTTTAACTACACAAAGAGAGATGGAGAAAAGCAAGGAAAACGTAGAGAAAACCTTTTATGAGTTCAGAAAACATTGCAAGAAAAAAATAGACTAAAAAGAAAGAAAATAAAAATTAGAAACAATAAAAATCCTGCAAAATAGAAATTCAAAAGAATAATATTAAGATTTCATAAATGGACAATACTTTGAAAGGGCAAGTTAAATTGTAATTAAAGGAAGTCTAGATTAGTGATCTTGAATATAAACCTTTCAACACTAACATATTTTTTCTGTTAAGTGTTGTAGAGTCAGTTCCAACTCATAGCTATCCTGTACAGGGTTTCTGATGAAAAAAAAAAAAAAATCCAAATAAAGCTTAAGATTGATGTGGGACAATATCAAGAGGAATAACTTCTAGTGACTGGAATTCTAGAACAGGAAGAGACACTTAAAAAGCACTGAGAAAATATTGAAGAGTTGCTGGAAGAAAACATCTATGACATCATGAAAGATGAGAAGATAAGTAAGTACTCAAGAAGCTGAAATAACCCCAAAACAGGAGAGAGTCCATAGAAAAATCACCAAGGCATATCATAATTGAACACAGAAAAGTCAAATTCAAGGAAAGAATACTGAGAACAGTTCAAGGCAAACAAAAAGTTACCTAAAAAGAATAGGAATGATCTCTATTTTCTAAGCCGTAACCATGCAGGCAAGAAATCATTGGGAAGACATATACAAAACTCTGGAAGAAAATAATTAGCAACCATTAATTGTATACCCAACAAAATTCTCCTTCAAATATGACAGTAAAATTAGGATGTTTCCAGTTAAACATAAATGAAAGCCATTGTAATAACCAGACCAACTTTATAAAAAATATTAAAGGTAGTTTTATAGATTGAGAACCAACAACAATAAATATCAACCTGAGATTAACATGCATGAAAGCAGGTTCCAAAACTCAATCCAGATACCTTGTTGTTATTAAGTACTGTCTAGTCAATTCTAACTGATAGTGATTATATAGGGGGTTTCTAAGACAGTACATATTTAGGAGAGCTGACAGTTGCTATGGGTCGGAATATACTCAACGGCACTTAACAACAACAATATATGGTCTACAGACTGAATGTGCCCCACCCCTTCTTTAAAGCCTCTACCAGCTTCCCCAACTTGCAACTTTAATATATTTTGTTTAAAATAATGATTTTTTTTCTTTTGCAGCCTAAAGAACTTCCAATGAAAACATTTAAATATGTTATATATAGAGTCTTGAACGGTTGATAGTTAGAGTCTCTATCTTGTCATATTTGATTTGCACTTTCAGAGTACGTTTTTTCTTTACTTATTTCTTTTTGACATACTGATGTTCTTGAATTTTAATGTATATAGTATCTCATTTTATCTTGTCATTGATTTTTTTTTCTATCCCACTTTTCAGAGAACAGAATAAATTGCATTCATAATGAGGATGCTGAAGAATTCTGGGATTAAAATGTTGAGTCTAAAAACAAAATGATTCTGGGGCAGTAGTTAATTTTACAGTCCAGAAACATAGGACCCTATGGTCACCAAGAGAGAAGAACACAAGCTGAATGTGGGACCCTATCCAGAGAAGTAGTGACACCAGAGATGGAGCAGAGTAGTGACATCAGAGATGGAGCAGAGAGGGAGCAGCTGAGGACTCTAGATGTATGAAAAGAGAGGGACTGAGTGCCAGCGGCCAGGAGGCAGACTTGCCTAGGTTATTTAAATTATTATAAATTCCTGAGTGTTTTTGAGTACATTTAAACAACCTAGGTTAAACAACGTTAAACAACCTAGGTTGTTTAAATTATTATATATTCCTGAGTGTTTTTGGGTACATTTTCCTCCACCCTACTGTCTCCCTCTCCCCACCCCCACCCCCCACCCCAAAAAAGAAAGAAAAAGTAGATATGGAACCAAATATTGTTAAATGATGATGCATGGAGCAGATTGTAATCATTTCAATGAAACAAAAAAAAAAAAAAATGATTCTATCACGATACATGACTGCTTGTCTGGTGAACATTTAAAGAAATCCTTTTATTTTTGTCTAATTTTATTGACATGTGTTAGGAACATCAATTGCTAAGTATTTATTACTGAATATAGGCAGCATATTTAGTAATAATGCAATGTGGCTTAAGCATTAGATGAACAATCATTTGTTGGATAAGCATTAGACAAAAAGTTCATTTGACACTGCTAGGTTGGCAGTCCAAACTCACCAGCTTCTCCTCAGAAACTCTGTACATGGTCACCATGAGTCAGAATCAACTCAATGACACTTAACAACAAGTTGGCAACACTGAATTGATTTTTACATTTTACAATGATTATTTCTAATAAATATTAGAAATTAATTAATTAAAATGAATTAGACTTTAGAAATCAGTATCAGGTAAATGCCTGATATAAATTGACTGCTAATCTCAGGTTACTATCTTTTGTGTTATGTCTAAATCAGAATATACACTTAGGTTTCATTAAAATCCAGAATGGCATTTAGGATGCTCCTTAAGTATTTGCTAATATTTAATTTATTTTTCTCAAAATAAACACTCTTATTTATATATCCAATAAACAGCATGGCAAACTTAAGGAAAGAAAATTTGAAATGTTCATTTAAGTATTAAGATAATCTTCCTGTATCCATTTCTATGTTTCTTTAATTTCTCAATTTTCCTAAATGTCAACTATGTACTATCATACATCTTTTCAAATGCACTGATTGTTTCTGAAAATTAAACAAGTCCATGAGAGTCAAAATACGACCTTGAGCATCATCCACCTAAATTTAGAGATCACCTTAAGGACAGGTTTGATTAATTAGAAACTAATGTCCAAAGATCAGAATAGTTGTGGTATAACAGCAAGAACATCATGCAGGAAGAAAGCCAAAGGTCATTACGAAGATAAGAAAGAAGGAAAAGACCAAATGTCAGAATACACTCTGACTCTTGCTCTCCAACGTAGAGTAGCCAAAGCAAATGGAAAAATTGAAGAGGTGCAAGAGCTGAACAGAAAATTTGGGTAGCTCAGGAAGACAAAATCTAGAATTAGAATAAAATGTGCAAAGAATTAGAGTTAAAATACCAAAGGTGAAGAATACTCAGCATTTTGTACATAAGGTCTTTCTGAGTTGGTACCAACCCAACATCCTTAATACTACATGCAAGTAAAATTTAGCTAAGGATAATTCAAAATATTTTCAGCAATAAATTCGTAGGTAGTTTCCAGAACGCAAGCTGGATTCATAAGAGAAGGTAGAATAAGAAAGTCATTGCTAACATCAGATGGATCTTTACTGAAATCAGAAAATGGCAGAAAGACTATTGATTTAGTTAAATGCCTTTGAGTCAGTTCCAACTAATAGTAATCCTGTATAGGTTTTCCAAGGAACTGCTGGTGGGTTTGAATTGCAGACCTTTTCATTCACAATTCAGTATTTATCCTACAGTGCTACACCAACAATCCAGAATGATATTTACTTGTGCTTTATTTATGCAAAGGCATTTATCTGTGCAGATACACAAAGGCATTTATCTGTGTGGATCACAACACACTATGGATAAAATTATGAAAAACAGGTATGCCAGAACACTTAATTGCACTGATGACGAACTTGTATATCGATCCAAAGGCAGTTGTTAAAGCATAGCAAAGGGATATTGAATGTTTAATAATAAGGAAAGATTTGAATCAAGGTTGCTTCCTTGACTCAAATCCTCACTATTGATTTAATAAATAACATCATAATAAACAAAGAAAAGATTGAAGTTGTCAGATACTTCATTTTTCTTGGCTCCACACTCAATTCTCATAGAAGCAGCAGCCAAGAAATCAAACAACATATCACATTAGGCAAATCTGTGTCACAACATCTCTCTAAAGTTTTAAATAGCAAAGATGTTGCTTTCAGGATTAATTTTCAATTGTCCTAAGTCATGGACTTTTCAATCACCTCATATGTATCTGAACACTGAGTAAGGAAGTCCATAGTGGATTCGATGTACTTGAATTATGGTGTTGGATAAACATCTTGTATTATGGGCTGCCAGAAAAACAAACAAATATGTCTTAGAAGTATAACCAGAAGACTTCTTAGAAGTGAGGATAGTGAAACTTTGTGCCCCATATTCTAGATATGTCAAGAGGGATTAGTCTCTAGAGAAGGACATCATGCTTGAAATAGTGGAAGGTCAGTGAAAAACAGGAAGATCCCCAATCAGATGGATTGACATAAGGTCAGCAACAATGGGCTTAAACATACAACAGTTGTGAGAATGGCACAGGACTGGACCATGTTTTGTTCTGTTGTGTTTAGGGTGCCTATGAGTCAGAACTGTCTGATTGCCACCTATTAACAACATTGCAAGTTAGTCAATTCAAAATCATAGCTACCTGAAGAATATAAATATATTTTTTGTCTGCTGAATTATAAATAACTCCACAGGACTTGATACCTACCTCTCTTACTGACTCCATCATACTCAATTCAGTCTAAATAAATCTTTCCTCTGGATATCCTGTTACCATTGTTTCTGTGAGTCAGTTTGTTTTATGCTATAATGTTTGACTAGAAAATGTGTTTATATAAGATGTAGATTAAGGTAAAATTGTTAAAATATAGAATTGAAAAAAAATCTCTTTTTTGAACAGGGACATCACTGGATAATCACATAGCTCTTGATATGCTAATGTAAAATATGGACAAATAACAGAATTGTTATTGCCATGCCAAGGCACAAAAATGTATTATAGGCAGTTTATGCTGTCTGATTCTGTTATATGTGGGACTTTCCATTTATGCACACATTTATCTTTTTAAATATCATCTCTATCATTCTTTTATAAAGGCTTTTGTTGTGAGAGGCCCAGGATAATCTGACAATCAATGCCCTAATATTGAAAAGGTCAAACACTTTTCCATGAAAACCTTCAGCTGGTATGTTCTTTGTTACTCAGATTCCTCTGAACAACAATTAATTCAATTAAACCAACTCTACAGCTGTGAGTTGTCATAGATCATAACATTTCAAAGTGTCTTTGTGTTCTTCTTCAAATTTACCTTAGTTAGCATATTTTAATGACCTCACACAAAGGGAAATAATTAAGTATTCTTGGTGTTAAAATAATAAAAGATCCTATGCCTTTGCCAATTACATGATTAGGAGAGTAAGAGTGGAGGTATTTCAAGACACACAGACACAGACACAGTGGACTCATACAAAAAGATGAAGAATTATGAGGAAAAATATACAAAGTGACATGTCAACCTGAAACATTTATCATATTGGCATCATGATTCACCTTTATCTCTTTGGGTATATTCAGAAGGAATGCATCGCCATTAAGTGAATGGGACATTTGAATACTATTTAATTAACACAATAGTGAAGAAGAAACAGTATCAACTGGTAAATTTTTATTAGTTGATTATTTTGCACTGATATGTGTCATTTCTTTAAGTATTTTTACTTTATCCCATACTTAACTAAGTTTAATTTCTGTTTCACTGTTATTACATGTATATTGAAAATCCTAAAAGAGCTAGAATTCTAGGGCAAGATTGAAACATTCTGATAATGATGTTATTTCTCTATTGAATAGTAGCTAATTGTCTTATTGTAAATACATTATTTACAACAAAGAGTTTTAATTACATAGGAATTATATTTTTTAAACCTGTTTAAAATTTTTCCTTTGTCTTTTAAATTTCTAACTGAACTTAATTGTTGTTGTTGTTAGGTGCCATCAAGTCAGTTCTGACTATTAACAATGTTATGTACAACAGAACAAAACATCGACTGGTCCTATGCTATCCTCAATTGTTATGTTTGAGCCCACGGTAGCTGCCACTGTGTCAGTCCCTCATGCTGGGCATCTTTCTCTTTGCTTGAACCTAATTATTTCAAATGATTTAAGGTACAATTGAATGGTACAGACACTTAGGAAAATTGGAAAAAACAAAACATACTATTCATGATTACTCCAGAAAAATTCAACAATTATAATTCCATGTTTTACTTCTCCATGTTTTACAAATGACTATACATTTTCTGATGTGCAAAATAATTAGGCTAAGTGTATCATATTTACTTAATCATGTTGTTGTTATTTTTAAATGTTGCTGAGTGAGTGCTTTCTCATAGCGACCCTGTCAAGGGTGTCTTAGGAGCAGCTGGTAAGTTTGAACCCCTGACCTTGAGGTCTAATACATTGTCCTGCCGCGGTACACCAGCACTCTCCATTATTCTCTTTCACTATGATAACTAACTCAACTATAAGAATATTTCTGCTTATATTCTTCCCAAAGCTTTGAATTATTTACTGAAAAGTGATTCTTAGAAGACTTCGTGGGAATTGCTCTAAATACAGGAATAATTAAACCATTGAAGGAGGAATGGTTACTGGCTCTTTTCCTTTTGACAATATTGATGTGTTTTAAAACATTTGCGATGACATTTGATTTATTCAACATTTATTATTCATTTATCTTGACTGTAAGAATATATACTCCTAAGAGATTATTATCAGATCATTGTTCTTTTTATCAAGCACAATGCCTGACATATGGCAAACTATTCAATAACTTTTAATAAATGAAAGCTGTTGCTGAACAAGGTAGCACAGAAATCAACCGTTCTTTAAAGCTCTGGCTAGTAAATAAAAAATGTCTGCATGTGATTTTATATTTTTGAAAATTGCTAATAAATTCCTGCCAAAGTTCATATTAATGCTCATTAATATGAACAAAGTATGTGAATTCATTTAAGATTAAAATGCACTTTTACCTGTATGCAGAAGGCTTGGTAATAAATAAAAATGCTGGCCAATTTCTAAGTGGATAATTATTATTCCTTAATACCAAATCCTTAACCACAATCTATTTCTATAAGGGAAAGTAGCTTTGTAAAAAGATCTGTCTGCATTCACATATAGGAAAGTATAAGGTGCCCAGTTAAATTCAATTTTAAAATGAAAAACAAATACTTTATTATTGTAAGTATGTCTCATACATTGTTTGTAACAGGTAACCTTATTTGTAAAGCAATCCAGGATTTAACATTAAAAGAACCTGAATAGAAACTGTGTGTTAAGATTCCATGAAGCATATTAATACATAACAGGTCAATAAGAGAAGAAAGTAAAAACATATTATTTTCTGTCTTGAGTTATTCTAAGGATTAATGGAACAACAACTGATTCTTAACTGACAGATTATAAATCATTTAACACAGATTAGAAAACATATCTGAAAATAAGGAATCACCAATACCAATGTGATCCTACATTAGTCTGTAGGAAAAGAAAGATGATATGTAGACGAAATTTAATAGTCATAAAGAGCAACTTGGAGTTTATTTCAAATAAAGTTAATCTGAGGATAAAGGAACATTTAGTCCCTAGTCAATTTGGACACTTGAAAATGGTGAATTAATATGGTCCTTCTCAATTGGGTACAGGGAAAGTTTTAAAAAGCTGGATTGATGAAACATCTACGGTAAGTTTTCTTGACCGTTCCTATGAGGTAAGTAATTTAGATGTGACAGTTTTTATTGTTCAAGTAAGAGTTTAATTAAGAATAAGAACCAGAATGATTGCAAGAGTGTTATTGCTGAGCACAGTGTTAAAACACACAGCAGATGGTAGTAGCTTAAGACACATGATAACATCAACTGAAAGGATCTCAGAAAGTTAGGCACATGGGAGACAAGGCTGTACCTTTAGTTCAAATGATTGCCAAACTCTCATCAACAACAAAATTACCATGTTCACATTCTACACTATTGCTTAGGCAGTTCCCTAAATGAACTCCTGCCTTCAGGAATTGAGAACACTTGGGCCCCAAGACAGATAATCTTCTACAGAAAACTGAGTTTAAGTCTTGTTCTGGACTTCAGTTACATATTAAATCATTTAAATGATCTGAGGAATCTTGGAATTAGAATTAAAAACAAACAAACAAACAGAAACAGCTAGATAGAAGTGGATTAAATTTTCTTCTACTGAGGTTTTCGATTTAAATTTGGTATAGGGAAATATAGTTTATTTTGCAAGGTAATTCATATAAACTAATTATGATCCCTGATACTGCAGTGGATAAGTGTCTGTCTGCTAACCAAAAGGCAGTTCTATCATACCAGCCACTGAGCAAGAGAACAATGTAACTGTCTGCTTCTGTAAACATTTATGTCTTGGAAATCCTATGAGGCATTTTACTTTGTCCTATAATGATGTTTTTGAGTTATGGTGTTGGAGGAGAATATTGAAAGTGCCATAGACTACCAAAAGAACCAATAAATCTGTTTTGGAAAAAGTGCAGCCAGAGTGTTCCCTGTAGCCAAGATGGCCAAACTTCGTTTCTCATACTTTGGACATATTGTCAGGAGGGACCAGTCTCTGGAGAAGGACACCATGTTTGGTAAGGTGGAGGGTCAGAGAAAAAGAGGAAGATCCCCAACAAGATGGATTGGCCAAGTGGCAGCAATGATGGACTCAAGCGTGGCAACAGTAGTGAAGTTTGCCTAGGATCGGGCAGTGTTTCATTCTGCTGTGCATAAGGTTGCTATGAGTCGGTACCAACTTGATGGCACCTAACAACAACATAATGTTGCTATGAATCAAAATGGACTTAACTGCACGTTGAGTTTGACTTAGTTTAAGTAAATTTGTAATAATATCCAATGTATTAGATAGTAACCATGACTCTTAACAAAAATAACAAATCTTAAATCCAATGGTAGTTATAACTTTTATCTACAATCCTCTGATGTTTCAGAAAAATATACACTGATTTATAATAGAATCAATAAGAAAGCTGACTTCTTAATTCTCTTTCCAATGATAATTTTCCAGCTTTGATATGAAACCAGCACATTCTTTTTTTTTTTTTTTTAGGGGGAGGGAGACAGGCTAATACTTCCATGCAGATGAGAAAGCAACTTTCCTTCTAGACTGCCCTGTCGTTTATATTTCCCCCCTTTTCAGTAATCATATGAAAACATACTTTCCTAATAATTCAGATGCTTTCATGGGAATTGGATGACTTATTTCTCTATATATAGCCTCATTTATTTATTTTTTTCAGTATATTTCTAAAATTAAGCTGATGAAGAACACTCAAGTTACTTTGTAACGTAATTCATTTTCTAGAAGGAAAACCTTAATACTTTTTCATTATGTCTGGAGATTCTGAAAGAGCTGCATATTCATTTGAAACTTCTGAACAATTTTTATTTTTTCTAGTTCAGCATCAAAGAAATGCTTTTCCTGGTTTATTGAGCATTTAAAATTTAAATGAATAAACTTATTGATAGCAGTTACTATGTTGTCTTGTGACTTTACATGCATACACATAAAACTGAGTTGTCTCAGTTGTCAAATGTCAATCTTTCCCAAGTAAGTCAAATTACACTTAAACAATGCACTTTTCTATGCTTCCTCTGGGACATTTAATGAACACATATTAAAGTGCTTAGTAAATTAGTCAACTTTAGAATTTATCCATTTTTATGCTTTTGAAAAATAGATTAGAACAACAATGATTTATAACATACAAATCAATTAAACTATTAAAGTTTCTCCAGAGATGCGAACTATATATATACTTTTTTCTTTTTAAAATATATTTTTAAAGCTACTTTATTTATCCAAGTATCTGCTGAGATATGTGGAGTCCTGGTGTGGCGCTGTGAGTTAATGCTCCAGACTGCAAAGCTTTTTGAATTGCAAGGTCAGCAGTTCAAGTTTACCAGCTACTTCTTGGAAACCTTATTCAGGGTCGCTATGGGTCGGAACTGTCTCAACGACATTAACAACAACAACATGCTTCATATAATTGTAGAAACTAACCTGTATAATTAGCAATGCTCCCTGTCTTTATCATCAATATTTAGGGATACTTTTACTATTTTGTTTTACTTTCAGATAAATCATTATGTTGTTGAAGCGCTGTTGAGTTCTGACTCATAGTGACCCTGTATAGGGTTTCCAAGAAATAGCTGTTGAGCTTGAACTACCAACCTTGCAGTTCAACCAACAATCTTGTAGTACAACACAGTAATCCCCAGTGCCACATCAAACCTTTCCAATTTATCACTCATTATGAACTCCAAAAATTACTTAGGAAATTTTTATCTATTTACAATAAACACATAAGATTGAAATAAAGTAGAAATTTAAGAATTAATATTTAGGGATACTTTCTCTGATTTGCTTTACTCTCAGATAAATGGTTATCACATTATGTAGTTCAAACTTAACATAGCTATGTGTTTGCTGTAAACAAATAGAAATTTCCTAAGTAAGTTTTGGAGTTTAGAAGAGTGATGGATATGGCTACAAATAAACTTAAATGGGAAATATTAATTCAAATATATTTAAGCACTTTTGGTTGTGGGTTTCCTAATTCTTAAACTTCTAACTATTTTTATATATTGTTCATAGTTAATTGATATTTAAAATTATTACCTTGTATATACAGACAAAACACCATATAACATGCTTATTCTTAATATCACCTGCTGTATCTGGAAAGTCAGCTTGTACTGTGTTTTCTATTTCAACAGAAGATCTCTAAGAAACATCCACAAGATATTTTTTTTCATAAATACAAAACATATTTTATGTTGAAGTAATAAAGAGGAAGGGAAAATCAGACAAAATGCAAATTTAGAGAAAAAGTCAAGTGCAGGTATCTGAATATTTAGATAAGGAAGATATCTAAAATAAAGAGTATACAAGAGAAAGTGTTGTGGAGTTGGGTTCAGACTCATAGAGACCCTATAAAGGGTTTCTGAGGAGCAGCCGTTAAATTTGAATGACCTTTCAGTTAACAGTCCAGCTCTTATCCTACAGGACCACACCAGGACTCCATACAAATGAATAGAGGAAAATAATGAGTTTCTAATTATCATCCAATATAAATGGAAATTAAATCAAAGTGTCAATTTCAATGATAAATATTGTAGTTCCTCTTTTTGCAAGAAAAAACTAGTTTTACATTCATTTACTGCTCAATAACTTTATTGCTATATGAATTCATCACTTATTAACTTTGCATTGCATACATACATGCAAGCCTGATATAAGAAAGTATAACCATCCTTTACCCCTCACAAACCTCACATTGCCCCTTTTAATCTTGTTATCTTAATCTTGGTATTTATTCTTCAACATAAGTTTTAAAAAAGTTTTAATTCAAGGTTTCATCCAATAGTAGTTAATCCATCTTGAATTTTCATTTAGATTGCCCAACAGATTTTTGGCTTGGTAATTGAACTTGAAAAAGTATAAGTCATGCAACATATTGAGTGATATGTATTAAATAAACTGTCAGGACAAAGAAAGCATATGTAATGGCATGTTAAAACCAGATCATTTAACATGGTGACAGTATTTGTAAACACAGAGCCTTGTGTTTGATGCTTTTGTCATGTATATGTCTGATGCTATTCTGGAGCATGTGAACATGATTGGTGAGCCAACAATGTTCCCTGTGTTTGAAAAGCAGTGAAGCATGGTAATCCTTGTGGTATCTTTAGTCTTTATCTGTTATCTATGGTGACAGCGTCTTATAATATCTCTGGTCTTATTCATTCCCTTCAAATAAGGTTGAGTAGTTATGATACCTACCCTATTTCCCAAGAAGCAATTCTTCAGGAAACTGACTTGACCTTTCTTTACTCCAAAGTTCTCACCTTTTTTTAAGTTCTCCCAAACTTACAAAATTCAACAAAATTGGTAGAGCACACTCCTATACACTATACTTCTTTAAAAGATATCCTTAAAAGCTTTATGGTACTTAAAGAAAATCAATATTGCCTGATGTGATTTTGTAGCTTTCAGTACCTTGAACACTAAATTCAACTTGATCCTTTGTTATTTGTAACTTAGATTTGCAGTTCAGCCATCTAGAAAGGTGAGTATTCTTGGTCCATGATCCTCCACAGATTCACCCACATTGACAAAGTTATTGAATTTTAAGCTAGTCTGTCTTTTACAAATAAATGATAAATATTCAAACAATGTCCTATTTCATGTAACCACAATCTCATTAGGTGGAAAAGTGGCACTGGATCAAACAGTGGACCACAAAAGGTCAGTTTGAACCACAAGGTCAGTGGTTCAAACTCAGTTGCTGACCCTTGGAAACCCTATACAGGGTTACTATGAATCAGAACTGATTTGACTGAAGTTAACAACAACAATATAGTATTTAATAAAAGAATATCAATTTGGATGTAAGTAGAATTTAACTAATCTTGAACATACAATTTGGTCATGGATTAGCCCATTAGATTATCTGTGTGGAGACTGAAGACCCTCACAAATAAGAAACAAAGCTGAGTTTCTGAGGGTGAAGAAATTAATGAGCAAATTCTATGAAACTAATATTACAGAAGTTAATTTTCAAAGAACTGAAAAAAACCCAGCAACTCTATTATATAAGCATTTATTCTAAGGGAAGGAAAATCCAGAAATAATTACTATGATGATGCACAGTGAGACCCTCGATTTTTGGGGTGGGGAGAAACTTTAATTTTTCTGAATGTAATATGATGGACAGACACATGCCTATAATCCATTAAGAGAAAGGTATATTTTCAGTTAAGGAGCTTGGATAGCATAGTTGGGCTGCTAATCTCAAGGTCAGCAGTTCAAAATTACCAGCCGTTCCGTGGGAGAAAAATGAGGCTTTCTGCTTCCTTAAAGGTTTACAGCCTCGGAAACCCTATACAGAGACACCTATGATTTGGAAACGACTCCATGTCACAAAACTACCACCACCACCACCATACAAACTACAGAATCTAATTTATAAACAACAATGAAGAAAATGTGAAGTTGCTGTAGAGGACTCCTAGAGGCACAGGCTGCTCACTGAAAGGTTGGCAACTAAAACCCACCAGCTACTACATAAGAGAAAGATGTGGAAGTCTATTTCCACAACAAATAATAAACTTGGAAATCCTATGAGGCAGTTCTATTCTATCCTATAGGGTCACTGTGGGTCAGAACTGACTCAATAGCAATATGTTTGAGTAACAGGAAGCATTCAGTAATTTATTAATATAATGTGATTCTTTAAAACCACTAGCATGCAATGACATAATAGAGTTGTGAATATTTACATGTAAACATCCCCAAGATATATTGGTGATTTGGGAAACATCATAGACTTCACTGAAAATGAATTTGCAATGGCAATATGATCCCCATCTAATCCTAAGTCTTGTGAAAAGTAAGAGATTCATGTGATGTATTTTACTTTTTTTGACTCTTAAGAGTTACGCTGCCAACCTCAAGGTAAGCAGTTAGAAACTACCAGTGGTTCCGCAGGAGAAAGATGAGGCCTTCTGCTCCCTTAAAGATTTACAGCCTTGGAAACCCTGTGCAGGGTCACTATGAGTCGGAACCAACTCCACGGTACCTACCAACCAACAACCAATTTCTATTGAACATATAACATTTAGGAATATGTATGAATGCTAATATTATATTTGTAAAATGCAAACATAAAATGAGGCAAAAAACAAAGAAATTACTATAATTCAAATGTATGCTTTCTCTTTAGAAATCATAAGAAAATATGATTACCTAGTATCTCCACAAACATAGGAATTATAAAATAATAAAGAGACATCTGTCAGGTTCATATTAATTCTGAAACAACTGTTAATGAAATTCAGTCTTGGCAGTGACAAATACATAAACAATTATTGCTACATTATTTGAGTTCTGAAATTCCAAGATGTTTGGCAAATTCAAGGAACTGTTATTTAATTTATTTGTTAGATAATGATACAATGAAATAAACAGAAATTATGTTTTAGTTGAACAGTTCCAGACATTCAATAAATCTATGAGTAAATAGATTTGAAAGTTCATTATTTTAATCCTTATTTAAGTATTTTCAAAACTCAAAAAGGTCAAATTGTAACTGGACATTTATTATTGAGTCTGAAAAAGCTCCATATCATCAGTCAAAATAAGGCCAGGGGCAGATTTTGGAGCAAAATATCAA
>NW_006408816.1:3106295-3120396 GCF_000296735.1 Chrysochloris asiatica
CAGTCCATGGCACTTTCAATATTCTCCTCCAAAACCACAACTCAAAAGCATCAGTTCTTCTATGGTCTTCTGTATTCACCGTCCAACTTTTGCATCCATATGAGGTTATTGAAAATACCATGGTTTGGGTCAGGCGTCCCTTAGTCCTCAAGCTGACATCTTTGCTCTTCAACACTTTAAAAAGGTTTTTGTGGCTTACATAGTGAGAAAGCTGAGTGTCTTCAGCTAGGATGTTTGCTGGTACGGTAAGGTGTCTTTCAACACTTGGTACATCCAGGCTTGCCAACCCACAGAGGTAGAATTGTGTACCTTTGGCTATAGGTTTAGTGACTAAATGGGATGCCTCTGGTCACTTAATTTGCAGAACTAAAGATTTTTTTTATTTTTATTTTTTTGCTGAAGAATAATGAGTATATCATAGACTGTTTGAAGAATGAACAAATCTATCTAGGATGAAGTACTACCAAAATGCTCCTTATGTGTGAGGATTGTGAGACTTTGTCTCATGTACTTTGGACAAGTTTTCTGGAGAGACTAGTCCCTAGAAAAGGACATCATTCTAGGTAAAGTAAACATTATTGAAAAAGAAGAAAACCCCCAATGAGGCAGGTTAACGTAGTGGCTGCGATATCATGTTCAATCAGCAACCATTTTAAGAATGATTCAGGAGAGGGCATTGTTTGTTCTGTTGTCAACAACACCTAACAACGATAACAGAGACAGATGCTCCTATAGGCACTGCTGAGAAGAGATTGTCCTGACTGAAGAACTGTGCTGTGAGCATTCATAAACCTAAACTGTTAGCTGTTACTTCCCTAATAAACCTCATAACAGTGAGTATGGTCTGTTAGTTCTATGTGGCTATTGCATGGAGTTATTGAACCTAACAGAGAAGGAGACAGTGCTATGGGAGGGAAAGTTAATGTCAGAATTGATAAAAAGATTTGAGGGTGAAGGCATAGCTGACCTCTACCTCATACAAATTAGTCTTGGGCTGTTGTTCTTGACCCTCCACATGCCTGGTAATATAGAGGTCAACCGTCTCTGCCATGCCATTTTTACAAAACCATATATTAGTTACTGCTGAACCATGTATATATATTAATAGAAAGCAACATTGAATATGTCCCCTTTGTGTTTTGTGGGCCACATGTACTCTAAATTATAGGTTTACTATAACTAAAGAACATTAGGGAAGGGCTTTTGGGTGTAGTTTTACTTACCTTCTGTGTGAATGCCCAGCACCAATGTGATACTAATCATTCATTTGACTTCATAGAATGACTAATCTGTGGAAGAATAACAATGGTTTTCATCTAATCCCTAAAATTAAGTCAAATGTTCACAAGTGCCAACTTAAAAGCAAATTTTCCATGGTAACTATATCTCAAAAGCCTGTAGTTGCAGATTTTTGCCAATTAACAACTCCAAAGGGTGCTATTAGTGCCTACAAACCAAAAGGGACATGGTTTTCATCTGTAGTTGCTATTCTTTTTTTATAGTATGCTGCGATAAAAGATAGAATATGCAAAGGCATGCTGTTTAGTTCTTAGTTATAATCATATAACTGATTCATAAACAGAACGATGCATATTACAGTGTATAGTGCAGTAGTTTTCAAAAAAGAATAATTGTCCTTGTCAAATCATCAGCAGTAACCTAAAACTCATTTAAGGAGATTTTGCCATACCAACAGTAAAATTCTAAAAAATTTCTCATATCTAGACTATATAAATTTGTCATAATGTCTATTATTAATGTCTGTAATAACATTATTATCTTTTTAAAAAATGTTTATTGTGA
This sequence comes from Chrysochloris asiatica, assembly GCF_000296735.1. Lineage (NCBI taxonomy): Eukaryota > Metazoa > Chordata > Mammalia > Afrosoricida > Chrysochloridae > Chrysochloris > Chrysochloris asiatica. Next base: position 3,108,099 of record NW_006408816.1, read on the forward strand.
ATTATATGATAGTTTACATGGGATATTATTATCTTTTAAGAACAAACAAATCTGTATTGGAAGAACTATAGCTAGAATGCTCTTTGGAAGCCAGGATGGCAAAACTCTGTCTCTCATACATTGAACACACTATCTGAAGGGACCAGTTCCTGAAGAAGAACATCATACTTGATAAAGTGGGCAGTCAGTTATTAGAAAAAGACTCCCAACTAGGTGAATTGACACAGTGATAGTAACACTGGGCTCAAATGTAACAATTGTGTGGAAGGAGTAGGACCTGGCAATGTTTCATTCTATTGTGCATTGGGTTGCTATGACTCGAAATCAGCACCAGACAGTAACAATGAATAGAAGTGATATTGTTGTTGTTATTAAGTACCGTCAAGTCATAATATTAGGATACTGAAAATAACTAGGCAAGTATGCTGAAAGTTTTAAAAATGGAAAACACTTACTGTTTTTTGTTTTTTAATCCATAGCAAGAAATAAGAGCATTTTGTTTCTTTATCATTGGCAAAAATCCTAGCCCATAAATTAGTTATTGTTGCTTTTTAAATGTCACTGAGTCAGTTGTGACTCATAGAGACCCTGTATATGGCTTCTGAGGCTGTTAATTATTGAGGGATTAGAAAACCTCATCTCTTTCTAGCACAAATTGTAAATTAGTAAAACTATAAATTTATGACACTGTCATAATGCATAACATTATTTTTATGGAGTTTTACATTAAATTGTTTGGACAAGGTCTGCCACAATAGTCAAATAAGCACTTAGTAAGTTAACATTTACTAAAACCTTGTATTACTACTATTCAACTCTGAAACTGACAAAGAAAACAATGTTTATATCTTACTGTTTGTTGTTGTTTTTATGTGCTGCAATGTCAGTTCCTACTCATAGTGACCCTGTATAGAGTTTCCAAGGAGCCTCTGGTGGATTTGAACTGCTGACCCTGTGGTTATCAATCCAGTGTTTATCTTACTGGGCCACACCATGATATTTTAAATTATTTGAAAAATTTTTCCAAAGATTTTTCTAAACATTTCCTTTGACAAAATGCCCCTCTAGCCACTAAGGAAATTTATTTATTTGACTGCTCTATAAAATAATACAGATAACCTGGACTAATCACATGTTTTGAAGAAACTCTTTTAGTACAAATTGTCAATCTAACCAACTTGTTGCAAATTAAATATTTGAAAATGGCTTATTACTTTCCCAATTCTACCTTACTAACTACAAAGGCATAATTTTAATAACAACCAAGATAAGGTGGGAGTTTAGGAGTAGTGAGTTTTATTGGATCTCTTTGTTTTAGCATTTACATAATACAATGCATATGTTTAAACACGAGCATTACAAATTTTTACTGTCTTAGAGAACTGTAATAATATAAAAGGAATTTAAAATTCTTTGTCACATTAGACTTTTCGTCTCTGAAGAAAAAGCGAATGATAGTTTATTGAGAAGAATAAGGGAAGCAACATACAAAAAGAAATCTCCAAAAATATCAACTAAAGAAAGTAAAGACGCTGATAATGTTAAGGAATTTTATTAGTTTTACAACAACCATTTTTTGAAGCAGATTGTAAAATATGAAAATTCTGTTCTATTTTTTTTTCTTATTTTGCATTTTATAGTTAATGAATCTTGATCATTTGAAACTTGTCTGTACTGTCTGTCAGTTTTTTCTCAAGGAAAAAGAACGTAGACTGCTTAAATAAACCTAGAAACTGAATGGGAGAATGTGCCATACATACCAATAGAAAACTCCTAAATGCCATTTAACATCTACACTATATAGTTCCATTATAATGTCTATTATCTATGTTGCTAAGTTACTTAGAAAAATAGGGGAAAGAGTAATAGAAAGCAAAGAGGCAGGAAGTTATATGACTGAGAGAGATCATGTTACTATTCTACAATTAGAAAAACTGTAAAATGTTCCTATTGTTGGAACATTTAAGAATGTAGAAAATGATGAAGTAGAAGACCAGAATAATGGGGACATTTATAATAAAGAGTTGTTGTTAGGTGCCATCGAGTCAGTACTGACTCATAGCGACCTTATGCACAACAGAACGAAACACTGCCTGATCCAGGGCCAATCTCACTATAGCTGTCACGCTTGACCCCATTGATGCTGCCATTTTGCCAATCCATCTCGTTGGGGGTCTTCCTCTTTTTCTCTGACCCTCCACCTTACCAAACGTGATATCCTTCTAAAGTGACTGGTCCTTCCTGACAATATGTCTGAAGTATGAGAGACGAAATTTGGCCTCCTGGCCTCTAAAGAGCACTCTGCTGCACTTCTTCTAACACAGATCTGTTTCTTCTTTTGGCAGCCCATGGCACTTTCAATATTCTCCTCCAACACCAGAACTCAAAAGCATCAATTCTTCTACGGTCTTCTTTATTTACTGTCCAGCTTTCACATGCATATGAGGTTATTGAAAATACCATGGCTTGTGTCAGGCACACCTTAGTCTTCAAGCTGACATCTTTGCTCTTCAACACTTTAAAAAGATCTTGTGCAGCAGATTTGCCTAATGCAATACATTGTTTGATTTCTTGACTGATGCTTCCTTAAGTGTTCATAGTTGATCTAAGAAGAATGAAATCCTTGACAACTTCAATCTTTTCTATAAACAGTAGAAAGGATTATAGAATGTATCCTGAGAATAAAGGTGAGCAGGGAAAAAAAAAGGTGGTGGACCTCAAGTAAAAAATGTTCATAACATTCATATTCAAAGAAGAGTACAGACAAAATGAATTAGGAAGTGAAGGTAAGGGTAGGACTTTTCAAACCCAAGTCTGTTTTGGATCATTTCATAGGTACAGCCATGACTGATTTTCAGATGATTTTCCACATAATCCACTGTCACTCACTACTAAACAGAATCATTTCATGTGCACCCTCAATGTTGTCATCAGCTGTGGATGTGGATGGACTTTTAAAATAACCAGAGTGTGGATAATTTTTGACTCAACCTCATAAAGTTGCTCCATTTGTTTCTGAATCTGTAATATTTTTTTTAGATGAGCTATGACTTTTCTTTCTTCCTCAGAATAGTTAATGAGTTTGAACCACGAACCTATCTGTTAGCATCCCAATGCTTAACTGACTATTCCATCAGGTGCAAGTATGATGTGGGCCCACCCACAACATTCAGTAGTTAACCAATAATGTAAATGAAATATGGGACACCCTCTTTAACACCATACAAACAAAGTGTATGGAACTCTGTCATGAGAATTGGTCAGTTTTTGCTGTTTCACTAGGCTTAAAATGAACCATCCCAGAGGCAGAAAGGGTGATCTGAGATCATTCTACTGAGCCTCAATGATCCAGATGACAGAATACTTCACCACCAGAGACTGTGAGTGATGCTGAGAAACAGTGGTAGCCAAATGATAGCATCATAGGCAATACAAGCAGTTGAATACCATGATGCAGAGCTGAGGGTTTCCTATTCGAGTGAGAAGAGACTTGTTGACGCAGTGTTGTGCCTCCCAGCCATCTAACCAGGGGATTTAGGTTTGCTGAGGTGAGATGAGTACCTTTGGACCAACATCTACTGGTGAGTGTCTTTGTAACAAGGCTTACCATACCCTATAAAACCAGTTTCAACGAGTCAAGTCTGACCCATAGTGATTCCAAATAGGATTTCTAAAGCTGTAAATCTTTATAGGAACAGAAAACCTTATTTTCCTGTGGAAGTTTGAACTGGTGGTTTAAACTGCTGACCTTGTGGTTAGAAGTCCAGTGTTTATTGTACAGAACAAACAGGGCTTATAATTTTGTGCTGTTGTTAAGAGCTATCAAGTCAGTTCTGACTCATAGCACCCCTGTATATGGGTTTCATGAAGCAACTGTGAACTTGAACCACTGACCTTGTGGTTCAAACCTATCTTACAGTCCAGTGTATTAACCCACAGCACCACACCATGACTCCAGAATTATAATGTTGTTGCTGTTGTTGCTAACAACTGTCGAGTTGGTTCCAACTCACAGCCACCTCGTATAGGGTTTCTGAGGAGCAGCTGGTGAGCTTGAACCACTGACCTTGCAATTCAAACTGACTTTGCAGTCTAGCACATTAAACCACAGCACCACACCAGGATTCTGGGCTTATAATACTTGTCCTTTGTTATGCTAGAAATCATCATCAGAGTTAAAAAGAGCTTTATAACAGTTGCTAGAGCAAGACAGATACAAAGGGAATACAGAGTTTGGATGTTCCTCTGAACACAGATGAGAGGAGGCTGTTTTGATTGAAGTACAATATCCTGAACATTCCTGAACCTGAATTGTAACCGGTTACTTCCCTAATGGTAGACGCAGTGGTTCTGTAGCATAACATACTACAGTTCTGCAGTACTGTACTGAGAACCACAAGGTACTTGGTTCAAGTCCACTAGCCACTCCTCAGGAGAATGATGGGGCTATATTCTCCTTCAAAGATTTCCAGCCTCAGAAACCCTATACCAGGTCACTACGAATTGAAACCGACTTGGTAGCACTTAACAACAACAATAACAACTTCCTTCATAAACCTGATAACTGAGTTTTGTCTGAGAGTTTGGTGTATGACAAATAATTGTAATTAATTGTCATACATAGCAAAGAAACAGCATGTGTGATGAGAAGGCCTATGGGTGTCAAAATTAGTAAAATAGTTGGAGGGTGGAGGCAATGTGTGACGTCCACCTCATAGGAATTGGCATTGGGAAGCAGAAGCTGATGTTAGTAACTGTGTCCCCAAACATAAAGTTAGAGATGAGACATTGTTTCAAAGCCATTTTTATAGTTTCAATCTGCAATGTGTTATCTCATTCCCCATTTTCACTCTGGGTGGAAGGGTAGGGAAACTAAGCCAATAGAAATGTGCAACCCAGATTGGAAATCAGGAGCAAACTGACACACCTCATTATAGTGAGATGCTCACCGAAGAGCTGAAGCCTAAGCTTCAGATTAAAAGAAGATGGACAAAGTATTTTGAAAAGCAATGAGATTCTGTCAAGAAATGAAATATTTGTGTTTTCTAAAAGTTCATTGAACTAAATTCTACAGCCAAAGTGGGGGTAATTTTTTACCAACCCCCACACAGTGGTGGAACAGGCTACAAGATAGATGTTTCCATTGCAAATGGGTGTAGTTGGAAGGAAAGAAGAGTTAACAGGCACCAAAAGAATTAAAAACACAGCAGTCCCTACCAGAGAAGCAGTGACAATGGAGATAGAGGGAGAGGTGATGGCATGGAGAGATAATGCTGCTAAGGACTTTAGACTCATGGAAAAGGAAAGGTTGTGTGCTGTTGTGCAGGAGGCTGGCTTGCAGAATGTGCCGTTTTGTTGTATAAATGATTATAAATTCCTGAGTGTTTTTGTGCATCTCAAACAAACAAAAACAGGCATGTATTACAAAGTAGAATTGCTCCATAGTGTTTTATTTGTGGTAACTGGTATATCACTGGGGTTCCAAATACCAATCTTTACCTAGGCTAGTCATCCATCACCAGTCTTTTTTTAAATTTTTTATTGTGTATTGAGTGATATTTTACATGGGGAAACATTAGTTTTACATTCATTCTATCATACATCGTTTCATTGCCTTAGTTACCATCCCATCCATGCATCATCCCCCAACGAAAGGGTATATCTTGCATGTCCCTCCTCCCACCCCCATGGTCCTCAGCACCCAGCCCCTTTCCCTCTCTGGGTCTCAACTCCCCAAGCACTCCATCTCTTCACGTTGTCCTCTCTGTCTTCATCTCGGGCCTCACTGCTTCTCTGGGTGGGGTCCCGCTCTCCATTCTTCTCCATTGATGGTCCCAGGGCCCTCCGCTCCTAGACTGAAAAGTTAGTCACTCCTCTCCTTGCTATAAAATATCCACCTTGACATTTCCAGTCCTCACAATCAGTCCTGGTAACAATTTTCAACATTGCATCACATGAGACCCATCTGCGTTTCTTTTCATCAGCCCTTCCTAGTCAGGTTGGGTACTAGTCACTGGAGACTCCACTATCCTCCCCGCCCTGTGGATCTAGGTTCCCTCTTGAAAGCTTGTAAGCCAGTCACTTCTTACCTTTACATCGCTCCTCTCATTTTGGGTAGCATCAAGGCAAGTGGCTGGGTCCTCTCAGCACAGATCCTCTCCCAAGACTAAGACACAATGGAAATCCACACTCTAATTGTTGACCACACACGTCAACCATAAAGGGAAGTGACCGAAGAACACAATGAAGCAATGAACTAAGTCATGCATTGTTCTGCAGACTACTGCAAACCCGGGTGGAGACTTGGTCGATCAGCAGTGAGACAGAACCAAGGGACATATGGGCTCAGAGTCGATGACACAGCCACAGAGGACTAGAGCAGAGAGTGAAGAGACAAGCTGATAAGAAGAGGGCAGACAGACATAAGTACACCCACACTTGCAGATGATACCCACATGAACTGGCTTCAATAACTGGATGAACAGAACTCAACCTGAGGAAGAAAGAAGAGGAAAAAGGAAAAAAAAAAAGAAAGTGTCATCTGATAAAACTTGATGAACTGGACCTACACTTATAACTGCAGTAGCTCAAAAGAGGAAAAAATTCCCGGCTATAAGAATTATCCCCACCCTCTTAACACAAAGAGTGGAAAGGGATGGGCAACGTGAACATTGGCTACCATTACCAGCCTTTTGCACCATTCTAGGGACCATGGGATCTTCATGAGTCAGTATTGATTCAACAGCAATACATTTATTTATAAACAACATCAACAACAACAACAACAAAAAAACATTAGAACAAGTCTTGAAAATAATCCTCTATTCTCTGAGATCATAGTGGCAATGGCCCTTCTTTTCAGATTCTGGGTGTTGAGCATGTACTCTGGATTCTAGATAAAGGCCCTTCAACCCTGGGATTCATTGCTGCCTCCCATGCCAACTGGAATGGAAATTCTGCTCTGTTGGCTTTTGACAGTCCCATTCTTGTACTCTATCAGAGTGGTGAACCTAACACCTTTGCAGGGCAAGCAGACCCCATTCTTCTGTCTTTTCACATGGCAACTTCTCCCCCTCAGCTTTTTAAATGGAGGCAGCTCTGTTTCCCATCTTCTTTTTCTATTCAATATCAGCTTTCTGGTTCCTTTCCTGGTTCCTTGCTCTCTGAAAGAAATCAGTCAAATGTTCGTTCTGCTTCAGCAAGTGTTACAAAGATTTTTAGTCGGCATGGGGCATCTGCACACTGTTGGTGAGGTTAGGCTCTCTAACCTTCTGGCCAATCTTACTGGTAGAGTGGGGTGTTTCTGGACACTTATCAATAGAGCATATGAAGTTATTGAAAATACCGTGGCTTATATCAGCTGCACTTAGTCCTTAAGCTGACAGTTTTAATCTTGAAAATTTTAGAGGATTTGGGCAGCAGATTTGCCTAATGTAGTACACCATTTGACTTCTTGACCTCAGCTTCCACAAGTTTTAATGGTGGATATGAGCAAAATGAACACTTCAATAACATCAACCTTTCTCCATTTACCTTGATGTAATTTATTGGTTCAATGGTGAAACTGGGTTTCTTTATATGGGTGTAACTCATATAATAGGCTGTCATCTTTGATCATCAATAATTATTTTGAGTACTCTTTGCTTTCAACAAGCAAGGTTGTAACATCTGCATATTGCAGATTGTTAAGGACTCTTCTTCCTATCCTGATGCCATGATCTTCTTCATATAACCAAGTTTCTAGGATTATTTGTTCAGCATACAGGTTGAATAAGTACGGTGAAAGAATACAACTCTGTTGCACACCTTTCCTAATTTTAAACCACTCAGTGTTTTCTTTTTCTATTTGAATGACTGTCTCTTGGTCTATGTACATGTTTCTCATGAGCACAATTAAATGCTCCAGGTACTCATTTTTTTCATTATTGTCCATAGCTTGTCATGACCCAAACAATCGAAAGCCTTTGCATAGTTAATATAGAATTGATAAACATCTTTCTAGTAATTTCTGCTTTCAGCCAAGATCCATCTGACGTCAGCAATACCTCATTCCGAGTCTCTTCTCACTCTGGCTTGAAACTCGGGTAGTTTCCTGTCTGTTCACTGTTGCAGCTATTTTTGAATTAGCCTTATCCATAGAAAGACAATGTGTCTTTAGATAAGTCTAATTTTAAAAAATAAAATAAACATTCCTACACTTTTTTGTTAGTTTGTGTACTGTGGTGGATTGTATGTTGCTGTGATTCTGGAAGTGATAGGAATTTTAAATACCAGCAGGGTCACCCACTGTGGACAGGTTTCAGGTGAGCTTCCAGATGAAGACAGCCAAGAAAGAACAAGGGATGGACTACTTCCGAATATTAAGACACTGAAAAACTTATAAATAACACTGACACACTGTCAAACCAGAATATTGAATATTGAAAAATGATGAAGAGCACCAGAATATTGTCAGATATAGTGCCACATGATGAGCCCCTCAGGTTGGAAGGCACTCAAAATACAACTGGGGAAGAATTGCTTCCTCAAAGTAGAGTTGACCATGATGACGTGAATGGAATAAAACATTTGGGACCTTTATTAGCTGATAAGGGACAACTCAAAATGAAGAAAAACAGCTGTAAACATCCATTAATAATCAGAGAATGGAATGTAAAAAATATGAATTTAGGAAAATGGAAAGTTATAAAAAATGAAATGGAACACATAAACAAACATTGATACTCTAGGTATTAGTGAGCTGAAATGGACTAGCTTTGGGCATTCTGAATCTGAAAGATCATGATTCATTGTGCCAGGAATGGCAAATTGAGGAGGAGTGGAGTCACATTCATCATAAAAAAAGAACATATCAAGGCCTGTCTTGAAGTACAAATATCTCTGTTATAGGATTGGCAGAGGCCATGACTCCAAGGGGCAGAGCGGTGGAGGACCCTAAACAAGCAGGGCCACAATGGGTCCCCCCTTTGTAACACAAGGCCCCAGGAGGGATCTCATGTGGGGACTCTGCTATCTCTGTCTCTTTGTTTTAATCAGCTTATTTTTAATTTTCTTGATTTTATAATAAAAGTTTTCAGTAGAAACTTAGTAAGAACTATATTAGAGATTTGAAACTTGCACATTCACACCATATTCAATCATGTGTAATCCTAAAGAATGCTTCTCACACTAACAATAAGTTTCACCACTAGGAAAAACCAGCTAAAGTTTTTGCCAGTTCAAGTTTAAGATTACATTCAACATTCCATGTAGTTTCATTCAGGGACATCAAGACCTTTAGAAAATTAGCAAAAATGCAATTGAGGGCTAAGGGATTATAAGCAGAAATCTAACTAGATGTTTTGTGTAAAGAAGTTATAAGGAAGTTGCTCCGTTTCTTCTTAACTACAAAACTTTATGTTTCTTATTTAACCAATCATAAGAAACAACTGTGTTGTCAGTTACCATAGCAAATAATGTCTAGGTACATGTTGTGATTAATGAATCTATAGAAAATAATAGGTGAAGTTAGAAATAGGAGTTAAGATTTAGAATTATGTTTTAAGGTTAACCTGACATTTTAAGAACAATGAGGTTTGCTTACAAAATTCAAATATTGTCTAACTACGTAAAGGGGAACAAGGAAGAATTTGATGCTCTTGATGTTCTATATTGAAATAATTAGTATGTACGATTTAGACCACTACTTTGAAAAAAATGATTAATAGATTGATGGTACAGAATAGTATAAAAGCTGTTTGAGAATCTGAAATAAAAAAGAGGAGAAATAAAATGTGAAGGGAAAAAGAGGAGAAATAAAATGTGAGAGGAGAAGATTCACCATCTAACAAGACCCATCAATTCTGTGAGCTTCATTTCTTCGCCGATGTAATACCTCCCTCTAGGACCCCTAAATAAGAGTGTCGGGGCTGGCTCTCTACATCAGGATAATATCCATACACCTACAGGGAGACCAGTTAATATCACTGTTGTTCAAATTTATGCACAAATAAAGCCAGTGATGATGAAATTGAACAATTTTACCAATTTCAGTCTGAATTTGATCAAATATGCAATCAAGATGCATTGATAAGTACTGGTAATTGGAATGCAAAGGTTGGAGACAAAGAGGAAGGATTAGTAGTTCAAAAATATTTCCTTGGTGATAGAAGCAATGCTGGGGATTGAATGATAGAATTTTGCAAGGCAAAGTCTTCTTTATTGCGAATACATTTTTTAAACAACATTAAAGATAATTACACACATGAACCTTAGAAGATGGAATACACAGACATCAAATTGACTATATTTGTTGAAAAAGAAAATGGAAAATTCTAAATCATCATCCCAAACAAGGCCAGGAGCAGACTGGAATACACCATCAATTGCTCGTATTCAAGTTTCAGGCTGAAAGTGAAGAAAATGAAAATAAGTCCACAAGAGTCAAAATCTTGAATATATTTCACCTGAATTTAGAGATCATCTGAAGAACAGATTTGATGCATTAGACACTGAAGACCTAAGACCAAAAGAGTTGTGGGATGATATTAAGAACATTATGCAGGAAGAAATCAAAAAGTCATTAAGAAGAGAAGAAAGAAGGAAAAAATGAAACTGAATGTTGGAAGAGACTCTGAAACTTGCTCTCTAGCATAGAGATGTTAAAGTAAATGAAAGAAATGAGGCTGTAAAGAGCTAAACAGAAAATTTCAAAAGACAGCTCGAGAAGACAAATCAAACATTATAATGGAATGTAAAAAGACCTGGAGTTAGAAAATCAAAAGGTAAGAATATGCTCAGCATTCCTCAAGCTGAGAGACCTGAAGAAAAGCATTTTAAGCTTCACATACAAAATCTAAAATTCAGTTAAAAAATACATATAATTTAGGCAAACTGCCCTTCCTTACTAACGCTTTTTCAGAAACAGCCATAATGACAACAGAAAAATGTATGTGTGCACCCCAAATATCATTCCCTCCTCTGATCTTGGATTTCTGTGTAAATTCTTTGATCACTGTAACTGTAAGGCAAAATAATATTGGAGGACTGATGATACAACTTTGATTGCTGAAAGTGAAGTGGACCTAATACATTTACAAAACACAGACTTTGGTATGGAATGTAAAGAAAATGTAAAGAAAACAAAAATCCTCACCACTGGACCAATGAACAACATTGTTATTAACAGAGAAAAGATTGAAGTTGTCAAGGACTTCATTCTTCTTGGATCAACTATCAACACTCATAGCAAGCAGCAGTCAAGAGATCAGAGGATGTATTGCATTAAGGAAATCTGCTGCACAAGACCTTTTTAAAATGTTGAAGAGCAAAGATGTCAGCTTGAGGGCTAAGGTGTGCCTAACCCAAGCCATGGTATTTTCAATAACCTCATATGCATGCTAAAGCTGGACAGTGAATAAGGAAGACCGTAGAAGAATTGATGCTTTTGAGTTATGGTGTTGGAGGAGAATATTGAAAGTGCCATGGGTTGCCAAAAGAAGAAACAGATCTGTGTTAGAAGAAGTGCAGCCAGAGTGCTCTTTAGAGGCCAGGAGGCCAAATTTCGTCTCTCATACTTCGGACATATTGTCAGGAGGGACCAGTCGCTGGAGAAGGACATCATGTTTGGTAAGGTGGAGAGTCAGAGAAAAAGAGGAAGACCCCCAACGGCATGGATTGGCCAGGTGGCGGGATCGATGGACTCAGGTGTGGCAACAGTACTGAAGTTGGCCCAGGATCAGGCAGTTTTTGGTCTGCTGTGCATGAGTCGATGCCGACTCGATGGCACCTAACAACAATAGGTTTCCTCAGAAAATGACTTGAGTTGAAAAACTGAATCTAGATTTGAGGCTCTGGATTTGAAATGAGTAATAAAGTATTGACAGTTTGTTCATGATCAATTTTATGCAATTATTGTAGTTGTTTTTGTTCTATGCCGTGAAGTCTGTTCCGACTCATAGTGACACTGTACGGGGTTTCCAAGGCTGTAAATCTTTATGGGAGCAGAACGCCTCATCTTTCTCCCACGGAGCAGTTGGTAGTTTCAAACTGCTGACCTTGCAGTTCACAGCCCGATTCGTAACCACTATGCTACCAGAGCTCCTTAATTAGAGTAGACAATGATTATTGATATTGTTCTAATTGAAAGCTCAGTATTTATTTAGTTGATTAGAGTTTGTTTCTCTGGATTTAGTGCAAATTAAAATGGCATTTGGGTACTAATCTCTTTTTAAAAATAGAAATTTTAAAGGATTAGAGTGCAAATGTTAACAATACTAGGTAAGTGTTCTAAATTAATTATGCAACAAAAATATGAAAG
>NW_006408816.1:3120705-3128716 GCF_000296735.1 Chrysochloris asiatica
CGTACTTGGTAAAGTGGAGGGTTCACAATAAAGAAGAAGATCCCCAACAAGTTGGACAAGCATAATTGGAGCAGTGTAACAATGATTATGAGGATGCCACAGGACTGGGCACTGTTTCATTCTGTTGTGCATAAGTCATGAAGTTGGAACCAACTCAGTGGTACCTAGCAACAACAATACTTAGAAAAATAGAACCTTAAAAACACTAATGATACTTTCTTGATGAAATTCTTTTTGTTTGTATCAACTGTAATTTATGACCCCTGTCATCTTTCAGAATTCTGGAAATCTTGATTTAGTATGCTAGATTCCAAGTTTAAAATATCAGTTCTTTCCATAAGTCAAATATACTTTATTTTTCAGTTGGAAATTTTTTTTTTTTTTTGCCAATTATCTCAACACTTTAGCAGGGCATGTCAGTAGAGGAAAAGCTTATCTGTAGATGAGAAAATGTAATATGGCTACGATTAATTTGAAGCAACTTTTTTTAAAGTGCAAGATTTGATGAGAATTATAGACTAATGTAAAGTTAAATATAGTTAATATTTAGAAGGAACATTAGATGAAAATTCTTTAAAGTACTATGATTAACCTTTTTAGAAAGCTTTTGATATAATACTATATTATAAAATTAGTATTTGAATTAAATGTGTAGATAAGTAGCTAGACTTAAAAGAAATAGTTATGATCAAGTTGGCAGTTAATATAAGTACAATTTGAACCAAATTTAGTAAAAATATTTTGTTGAAGTCTATACTAATTTGCTGATAAGTAAACTGTGCACTGGCCACTTTAAAAAAATATATATGTGGCTTGGCAAAATCTAATTTACTGTTTTCCTGCAAGTCAGATTATTTAAAGAATGAATTAAAATTGGGAATTATTAATTGTTTTAGGTTGGGTTCTCTACAGAAATCTTGGTCCAATCAAGGTGACACAAAACCTTAACTATCATTTTAATGACAAGAAATCAAACTTTTGTTTTACACTGTTAGCATTAAAGCTTCTTAAGCAATCTAAAATTAAAATATTAAACTTTAGTCAGAATGATACAAGTTTCATTATGCAGATAAGATTTTTATTGAATGTCTAAGTATTGTTTCAATTGCATGTTCTAGAACAAAATATTTTAAATTAAAAAAATGAACACATTAATTCAGTAGACCTTAAATGTACACATCTTTTCTCTGCAAAGCAAGAATTTGTGAGTATTAAATTAAATATTTATTGACTTAATTCAACACTAGTAATTTTACTAAAAGATCTTGAAAATATTCATAAATTGTAAAGTATAATCATTGTTGAGACCAAAGTTGTTTAATTATTTCCAGTTTTCTTTTAACTTTTAGTTTGCTTGCAAAACATGAATGATACTTATCCTCCCATTAAACTCTCTATTTTTGTCTATTGGGTTTAATAATCCATTGCACTGGTCACACAGGACTCATACTCCCTACTAACAGTTAAGGCATTTATTAAGGAAGCTAACAGTTTACAATTCGGGTCAGAAATGTCCAGAGCATAGCTGTTTCAATCAGGATAGTTTCACCTCATAAATGCCCACAAGACACACCATGCCACCATAAACCTCTTCTTAAAGCTCTGACTCTAACTCTGTGAATCAGCAAACTAAGATCATCCAATTAAATTCCTAGGGAAAGACAAAACCTAAATTTGTTAATTCATTTGCATATGTTTAGGTTGGTCCCTGTTATTTGGCAAACAATAGGCAGCCAAATTCTTTTAGGGGAAACCTTTCTACCTCAGGATTAAGGGAAAAAAAAGTGTAAAAGCTAACTGTTTTTTACAAGTTACTTATCAAAGTTTTTATTTCAGGTTGTTACAAACCAAAAGACTTGAGGAAATTAAAGCATTTTATTAATTCTCTATAACATAATATCAAGATTATGTAACTCAAAAGCACAAGTGTGGAAAAAATAGAGCTAATATATTCTTAATATAAAAATATCTTCTGGAAGCAAGCATCATATTTTTGTATTATTACTTTATTGTTGTTGTTAAGTGCCGTGGATTCAGTTCCTACAAACAGCAAACCATAAAGTTAATGGTTTTTGAGCACCAGATGGTGGGATTGAACTGCCACCTTGGGGTTCAAATTGATTTTGAGACTAGTGTTTATCCTAGAGCATCACACCAGGCCTCCATTATTAATTTTGAAAGCCTTACTATGTACTAGCCAAAAAAGATGATTTCTTGTTTTGTTTTTTTTTTCTATCTACAGTTCTTGTTTTTGTTATTAATTACCTTTTAGTTGGTTCTGACTCGGTATAGGGTTTCTGAAGAGCGGCTGGTGAGATTCAGAAAGAGAGAAACACACAAATAAGACTTAAGATTTAGCACTGAGACACAGAAAGCCTCAAAATAGGTATGGCATTCAAGAGTGCATACATTTCTGATTTCTTCTAGAATCTGCTGTGGGAATACTATGGGGCTAAATAACCTGGTTTTCAGCATTGACTTGTCTATGTGCATCTGGAGATACCACAAGCCAAGACTTTGAATCCTGCCAATGATTATGCCATTTGTCATAGGAGAGAAAAGAGACTCCCCCCCCCATCTTCAAAGACATAAGTATTACATTGTTGTTTTTGTTAAATGCTGCTGAGTTGGTTCCAACTCAGAGCCACCCTGTATAGGGTTTCCAATGAGTGGCTGGTGAGCTTCAACTGACAACCTTGTAGTCCAAATCAACTTTGAAGTCTAGCACCCATTAACCCACAGCACCACAGCAGACACTTTATTAATTCTTAAACAATATTAAAAACAAGGTAAAGATAACTATAGATCATGATGGTTTGGGAAATCATAAACACAGTGATTGATAGGAGCAGATTAGTGATATCTTGAGCTCCTCTCTGCCTGGCCCATACTGAAAGAAATAAACCGATTGAGAACCAGCACACCAACCACACACTCTGGGGTCATTTCTTTTCTGTGGACATGAATCTTTTTATTTTCTGTCTTTTTTGCTTTCTTGTCTGCCTCTTTGGGTTTTTTCATCAAACTCTGTAGTTTCATGAGTCATTCCTCTATTAGGCCATCTTAAACCTCTATGCCTCTCTCCCTGGTTCCGGATGTTTTCCTTTGTCTTTAAAGTTCCCATGAGACTTTTCAGACCCCCCCAGGCTGATTATTGGAAGACATGATTCCTACTTGTGGAGTTCAAGTCCCCAACAGCAGGGAAAAGCATGGAATTGATCACCCTGTTAAGGACCCATCCCTGGCACTCCCACTGATGGGGACTGACCTCAGTGAGTTGTTCAACTCAGTTAGCTCAGTTAGTTGTTCAAGTCCCCAAGAGTTGCAAGCAATCTCCATGGTGAAGGATTCAAGTACCCAAGACCCATAGGAAGTGTTGTCTACAGGGTGAGGGGTTCCAGTCCCCAAGACCTACTGGAAGTCTTCTCTTTTGTCTTTCTTGTCACTCTTAAGACTGAGACTGCTATATGTTTTTTCTCATATCTGTTTCTATTTGTCAGGTCTCTATAGAGCCTGGATTTCTGGAGCTATCCAGGCAATCTTTGATCTTTCTGCTCCTTAAGGAGGTCACAAACCATGTTCTGATTTGTGATCTTCTTTTATAACATCACACTGTTCTCTTCTTCCTATAGTGCTGTGGGGCAAAGTAAATCCATCCAGACCCAGAAAACTTTGGGTTATTTGCTGTAGAAATGGAAGACTCTTGGCTTTGACAACCTCTGGAAAAAAGAAATTAATGTTTTGTAACAGTGCATAGCCTGAGTATATTCTGGATAATCAGGAATCTTGGCCTCAAACAGGAGATTAATATTATCCTTCAATTGGATTTATTTTGTAAGAAGGAGGAGAAATGGTCAGAGATCCTCTAAGTTTAAGGACAGGGATGCCTAGAGTTTTTCCCTAGAAAGAAGGAAACAGGATGGACTCCAGGGATAGCTCAAGGTCCCACCACTAAAGGGGAGTAAGAGGGAGTAGTCAAGAAAGAGAAAGACACTCATCAAGACAAGCAATCAAGTCCCTTCAGGACAAACCAGCCTCCAAGACTGAAACTCAAAGGAAACACATGAGCAGACATGTAAGCTTGTTGGTTACCACATTGGTCTATTGAGGAGTAGAAGAGGGGGAAAGGCAGCAAAGAAGGTATATGCTGAGTTTGACCACATTCAACATACCCCCACTGACCTGGAGATGACAGAGAGAAGAGGAGGGGTTGGATGGTCTGAAGTATGGTGAGACCTGTGGACTCCTGAGCCCATTGACAAGGACACAGCCACAGAGGGCTGGAGCTGCAAGTGAAGTGCCCATCTGATGTGAAGTGAGGAGAGATGCACAAGGACACCCAGACTTATAGACAGTACCCATTTCACCTAGCTTCAATGGCTTGATGATCATAACTCTACTAGAGGAGATAAAAGGAAACAAGTGTAAATTGCTACAATTTGGTGAACTTGACTTATGCTTATGGATGTGGTAGCTCAAAATACCAACTGAGATGGAAGGAGTTCACATCCAAGATCAATCCTATCTTTTCTGTATACAGAGTTGATAGATACTGTCAACTTTGACATTGTCTACCAAAAATGGGAGGGACTATAAAGGCATGAAGTGACTTGTTTATAAGTTTTCAAGAGGGAGTTTAGTTTCAGAGTGTGCAGGGAAAGATAGAATCCCCACTGAATAGTTTTCATCTTGTCTAGATGGTTCTGGTGAAAGGATATGGGGCTAAGAGTCTGATGAGTCAATTGTTATCATGACTACTTGCAACTGTCACAACTGTAAAGGTAAAAGTTTTGTAACAAAAAGAGGGGAGTAGTTAATTTTATAGTCCAGGAACAGAGAACCCTAAGACCATCAAGAGAGAAGTGCAAGAATGGAATGTGGGACCCTATCCAGAGAAACAATGATGCCAGAGATGGAGACAGAGATGAGAGCATGGAAAGAGAGTGCAGTTGAGGACTCTAGACTCATGGAAAAAGAAAGGCTGTGTGCTGACAGCCAGGTGCTGTTGGCCAGGATGCAGGCTTCCAGAATGTATCCTTTGGTTGTTTAAATGATTATATATTCCTGAGTGTTTTTGTGTACATCCCCCTCACCAAAAACCCACAAACCAACAGAGGGAATAGAAGCAAATACTGTTGAATGATGATGCAAGGAGGGGGGTGTAGTCATTGTAATGAAATTATGAATGTAAAACTAATGTTCCCCCTTGTAAAATATCACTCTTAAAAACTTAAAAAAAAGAAAAAGAAAAGGTCAGCAAAAAAGAGGAAGACTCCCAACAAAATAGATATGCACCGTGGCAGCAGCAATGAACTTAAATAGAGCAAGGATTGTGAGGTTGGTACAGGAACAGGCAGTGTTTTGTTCTGTTGTGCATAAATTCACTATGGGTTCCTACAGACTAGAAAGCACCTAAAAATAACACCAACATCCAAACACAAAATCTCACCTCAGTAAATTATTTGTAAGAGTTCTAGGTTTATTTTCTCCAAAAACCTGTATTTTAGCAGATGTGTTCATAGCATATTCTGTTAATATCCTTTTTTTTCTTCTTTAATCAAAAATAGCTGTTTAATCTGCCAACTTCCATTTCAACCTTCTGTTCCTAACTCTCTCAGGTCCTTCATGCTTTGCTATTCTGCCTTGGGCTTTTTACAAAGCCTTGAGCTAGTAAAGCTAAGAAGTAGATGTTCAGTATTACTGAATTTCTCAGAGCCAACATTAAACAATTGTAGAGCAAGTATTAGGGCAAAATGTCACAATCCATCCTTTTTAATTAGAGCAATTCTGAGGTACAATGTAAAATTCCTCATGAGGTTTCCAGTGGGATTGAGCTCCAAATCCTAGTAACCAAATCAATGTTTACTGTTTTTCTGTAGCCTCTTCTCATTCTCCTGATTTCTTCAATTCTGATTTTATAATCACTGCCTAAAGCAAGTACTTGTACCTAAATCCTTGTCTCAGAACTTGCTTCAGGAGGAATCCAATGGAAGACAAATATTGTTAGCAGTGGACCTAGAAAGAAAATGCTCTGAATGGGATTTTGGAAATGCAAAACTAATATGATATGGAAACAAGAACCCAATTGCTGAAGACTAGCATGAAAGAAGTAAGACTCTAAGATCTAGGACAACTACATGTGGATGAACCCTCTTTCCCCCTATGGCAGACCCTATATTCTTCTAACAGGTTCCTTTGCTTATAGTCTATGCAAGGACTTAACTGAGTTAGATGCTAGATGATGCAATATGTGTTCTAAAATTCACCCTATCTCCCCACATTGTAGTCTCAAAAGACATAGGTCAGGTCTTAACATAGCCTTTGTTGTTGCTGTTAAGTGCTGTCAAGTTGTTTCCAACTCACAAAAACCATGTATCAGGTTTCCACGGAGCAGCTGGAGGGTTAGAACCACTGACATTGTGGTTAGCAGTCCAGTTCTTATCCTACAGCAGCACAGCAGGACTACTGACACAGCCCAAGTAGGAAAATAATAGGACCTTATTATTATAGGAAATATCCTATTCACTAAAATAACTGTAGAACATGTTTACATATACCAGTGGGAAGAGAGAAACAAAATAAATAATGATAGGTGAGGCAGATGACTTCCAAATGTTTAGTCACTTTTAACCTTATGCAGAAAAGCACTCTCAAATAACACCAGAATATTGAATATTGAAACATGATGGATAGAACCATAGTATTTTCAGATATAGTACCAGAACATGAGCTACTCAGGATGAAAGGGACTCAAGATACAACTGGGGAAGCCTTGCATCATTATAGTAGACATGACTGTGGTGAAGAAAATGGAGTAAAGATTTGGGGACCTTCATTTGGTGCACAACGCAGAATGAAGAGAAACAGCTTTAAACGTTCATTAATTGGAACACGGGATTCATGAAGTATGATCAAGGAATATTAGAGTTTGTCAAAAATGGAATGGAACTGATGAATAGTACTGAGCCAATACAACTGATATTGGCCACAATGAATCTGACAATCACATGATTTATTATGCTGAGAGTGAGAAATTGAAGAGGAATGGCATAGTAATCATCATTAAAAAGAACATCTCAGGCTTATCTTGAAATATAATGCTTTCAATAACAGGATAATATCCATACACCAACAAGAAAGACCAATTAATACGGCTGTTATTCAAATCTATGAACCAACTACTAAAGCTAGCAATTACACAAGTGAAGAATTCAACCAAATTATTCAGTCTGAAGTTGATCAAACATGCAATCAAAATGTACTGATAATTACTGGTGATTAGAATGCAAAGGTTGCAGAATAGGGCAGGATCAATAGTTGGAAAATATGGCATTGGTGAGAGAAACTATGCTGGAGATTGCATGATAGAGTTTTTCAAGACCAATGACTTCTTCATTGCAAATACCTTTTTAAACAACTAAAGATAATCATACACCTGAATTTCACCAGGTGGAATACACAGATATCAAATTGACTATATCTGTGGAAAGAGATGGTACTAAAGCTCCATATCATCAGCCAAAACAGGGTCAGGGACAGAATGTGGGACAGATCATTAGTTGCATGTGTGCAAGTTCAGGCTGAAGTTGACGAAAATGAAAACAAGTCCACAAGAACGAAAATATGAACTTTAACATATGCAATCTAAACATAGAGTTCATCTCAAAACCAGATTTGATGCATTAGATACTAGAGACCGAAGACCAAAAGAGTTTTGTTGTGACATCAAGAACTTCATACAAGAAGGAAACAAAAGTTCATTAAGAACACAAGACCGAAGAAAAAGACCAAAATGGATGTCAGAAGATACTCTGAAACTTGTTCTGCAGCAAATGGAAGAAATGAAGAGGTAAAAGAGATGAACAGAATATTTCAAAGGACAGATCAAGAAAACAGAACCAAATAGTATCATGAAATTTGCAAAGGTCTGGAGAAAGAAAACCTAAGGGAATAATACTCTCAACATTTCTTAAGGTGAAATAACTGAAAAAAAAAAAAAAATTCTGGCTTT